>NC_142672.1:24326907-24449407 GCF_964200805.1 Pocillopora damicornis
TGCCGATAGTAATGTTGGTATAATTTGCATTATTATTCATTCAAAATATTTCCCTGTTTCTGAAAGGTGAAAACCACTCACATATTTCATCATAACCAGCTGCTGTTGACCAAATTTGGAAAAAATTTTCTCATATTGAACCAATGACATCAAAAGCAGCCGGCTCCAGGTTATTGAACCATTGACCAAGAAAACCTGGGGATGAGGTTGTATAATTTTTTAAATGAATAAATAATATTAAAGCAATTATTCTTTCTTTCTTGTTGTGTAACCAGACTGCTGGGCTACTTCAGCCTATTGATGAGACACTGGTTAAAAAAATTCATGAGCTTGTTGGAAGTGGTGTTAATTGTGTTTCTGAAATGCAACAGCACCTGCATCATTATGTAAAGAAGGAACTTTTCACAGGTCAACAGCCTCCAGATCTAACCAACAGACGGTTCTTCCCAACAACCATGGATGTCAGGAACCACATGTATTGTGCCACAGTGGTGTGCAGACATTCACAAATTGATCAACAAAACCTTGACTTAAAAATCAAGAAGTGGAAAGAAGAAAGCCCAGATGATAATTTCTTTTTCAGGCCTTACTGCCTTACAAGTGATAGTGAGTCCTATCAACAACCACAGTCACTGAAGGAAGAAGACAGCACTGATGTAATTAAAATAAGTATAGGTGATCCATTTTAAACAAGACAACATGGCTGTGTGATTCTGAGATACATGCTGGTCAGATCCTCCTAAAACAAAAATTCCCTCTTGTAGATGGTCTAAGGGACCCTGTTATTGTGGGTGCATTAGTCACTCCAGTCATTAGTGAGTTTGTACAGATCATAAACACTGGCTCACACTGGGTTTGCCTGAGCACAATAGCTACTAGTCCTGGAACTGTCAAGGTGTATGACAGCTTATATCAAAATGTAAGCACGGTTGCCATTGATCATTCATGTCGCATGCTATTGTATACTGGTTCTACAGTCACTTTTTGTAATGAAAGAGTGCAAAAGCAAACAAATTCAAATGACTGTGGGTTGTTTGCACTGGCATTTGCTACAGATTTATGCCATGGCCTAGACCCCACAGCGCAGTCATATGACCAAGACAAAATGCGCAAACACTACATCAACTGCCTGGACTTGCATGATATGGTTCCTTTCCCAAGAATGTCAAGACGGGTACCATATCATGCAATCACCCAAAGAAAAGCAGTGACAATCTAAAAGTCTATATGTGGCTATGGTCTGAATGATTTGTAATTCAAAATTATGAATGAATTCAAAATTATGAAAACTATGAATTTCTCCGTCAGTTTTCTGCGTAACTTATTTTTCCTTGTTCTTGAGTTTGTGGTGCTTTAATATCATGATGAAAATTGCCTGTAAGAATTTCATGGATGATACTTATAGACCCACATTTAATCCATAGGTTATATTCTACAAGTTCAAATTGAAATACTTAACATTTAGGAGGAAGCTCAAGCTGAATATTCGAATGTTGACCGTCGGTGTATTGTCATCACACAATCATCTTAAAATTGTGAAATATGTACATCAATTTATTTAATACAAGTTTGAAGGCTTATCATGTGATAAACTTCTGATTAAGTACCTCTTCAGAAATTTCTGTACATATAAGTTTAACACAAATGCAATTAAAATTAATATTTATCTTTCTCGAGTATTTTGATGTCATTGTTCTTCTGCTCACTTGGCAGCTATGAGGCTTCGGTCGATGGTGTGTTGGATTTTCAAGAGGTGTTGCCAATCAATCAGATCGACCGAAACCAGGTTGACAACTTACGAACCGGCCAAACATTTCGTTAACAGCGCCATCAAAGTATCATTACAGTCCAACAAAGGACCTGTTTTTCTGTTCAAATCTGGCAGAAACTGGCTCAGACGCACTACGCGAACTTCCTAACACTCGAGTACACTGTGAGTACGCGTCAACAAGAAAAAGCGGAAATGACATTGTAAACTGCGGATACTCATACAAGATGCCGCTGATATGTCGTGGGCTCATCTGGTTTAGGACGATGTTACATAGTGCTTTACACTCATTACTAATAACGATTAGCATTATTTCAGTGCATGTGTGAGACCTTCGGGCTCAAAGCTTGGGAACTTGTATTAAGGGAAAGATAAAATGGCGGCTTACGGCGGCGGAGGAAATCTCAGTTGTGTAATATTTTAGCGTGAAAAGGCTTGGGTGTTGTGATCTGGTTCTCAAGTAAAAAAAATCACGGTCTGCAATGGCCCTACCACCTTTTGAACAACAAGAAAACATTGAAACGGTGGTAAAAAGCAGCAAGTTTCGAAGTCTAAACGAAAGATGGGTAAGCTGAGTTTCAGTCAAATATTAGGACATTTGGGATGTAATTTCGATACCGAATAAATAGTTCTACATGGCTATACACGCATAGGATTCTGTTGTATTATTAATTCTGTTACAAATAGTAACGCTCTTGATGAAAGGGAACCAGCGACTGGTTTTGCTGTTATTCCTTACATACAGGGTGTTACTGAACCCATCAAGAGAATTTTGAATAGCCACAACGTTAAAGTTGCTCAAAAACCTTTTCAGACTTTGGGGCATATTTTCGCCAAACCTAAGGATCCTGTCACGAAAGAACAACGAACCGACGCCATTTATTCTATTCCTTGCAATGACTGTGATAACGAATACATCGGACAGACCAAACGCCAGTTTGGTACACGGTTAAAAGAGCACCAAAAAGCGGTTTTTCTTTGCAAAAAGGAAAATTCAGCTTTATCGGAGCATACTTGCCTAACCAACCATACAATTGGGTGGGATAATTCTAAAATTACCACTACTAATCGGCGTTACCACCAGCGCCTTTGTTTGGAGGCTTGGCACATTAACTCCGCCCACGCTCCTTTAAATCGTGACGATGGCGGTCTGCTTCCTGACGCCTATTTACACCTCGTCAGAAAAAAAGGCCGCTAATTAGTGATCATTTAAAAGGACCTCTTGTTGCAGCGTTTAGATCACCCCTGATGAAGGCACTAGACAGGAGTGTCGAAACGTTGGGTCTATGAATTGTAACTTCTTCGGTTACATTCATTAAATCTGCAAACCAGTGTAGCTTCAAACTATGTCTGATTCTGTTGTGTTCACGTGAAGGCCATTTCAGCCATTCCTGCCACTTGTAAGTGGTAGGAAATAAAAAATATGCATACTTGTTTCCTATTGAAGCCCTGTGAAATCACAAATTTGATTTATTTCTTCTTTGTTTTAGGTGGTCATTATCCATTATTTTTGGAAGTCGATGCTGATGAGAAAGAAAAAATGTTTACGATTATTTCTTCTCTCGAACATTTTACTATTTAGGTACCAAATAATCTTGATACTGAAGACCATTGCATCCTATTATGAAAAATTTACCCCTGATTGCTTTGTCAACATGTATGATGTAATATACCTTGTGATTTGTGGGATTTTCACAAGTAAACTAGAAATACCTGTAGAGGGTAATGATGTACTTAATGCAAAGTGTTTTGGTACAAAGGCTGCTTTGCTGTAATCTACCTGAAGGTGCTTTTTATATGCTAGTAACACTTGCACAGCCAAGTCAAAATGTTCTTTAGTAGTAGACAAGCTGGCTGTAGTAATTATAGGCAGCAGAGGCCAAACCTCATCCTGAAAAGCAGTCTGAAAGGTGTGAAGTCAGTTGAAGATACTTCATCGTAGGCAGCCAAATTGCAGGCTGTCAGCCCATTTTGAGTGAGTAGTTAAACTCAAGATTGGCTATTTTAACTAATTTTATTGAGAGCCAAATCCTGCAAGGCTTATATTCTTTATTAATTTGAAGTGTTACTTTTATCTTTCTTATTTTGCAGTAAGTGGGCTTGTTGTGGCCATTTTTCTCTCAAACATTTTTTTCAGCCTAGTCAAAATGTTTTTTAGAAGTAGGCAAGCTGGCTATTGTAATAGGAGGTAGAGGCCAAACCTTGTCCAGACTAGACGCCTAACAAATGTTCTGTGTGGACAGCCAAATCCCTGGTTACGGGCACATTTTGACTAGGCTATTTGTTATCTAGCTACTAAGTAATCTTATTATTAAAGATTACTGCATTCCTTTTTAATAATTTGCTGCCAATTGTATGCTGTATATAGCTTATGATTTGTGTGATTTTCAAGAGTAAATTAGAAATACCTGAAGATGGTAATGATGTACTAGATAATGTACTTGATGCAAAGCAATTTTGGTACAAAGTGTATGCCTTGTCCTTAGGTGATTTTAACATGCTAATAAGATTTGTTATTCAAATAATATACGTCAGCTGGAATGGGAATATTGAAAGAAAAATAATAATATTTAACCATAACAAGTTTTGGTTTTATTTCCAAATTAAGCACTTAGTTAAAGATCACTGCACTGATCAGGCCCCGAAGGCCAAAAAAGTGCTGTCTGCTGTTAGTTTAATTTTTGTCATTTCTATTGATTTATTTCATTTATCAATGTTTCTTTGAGTTATAATTCATTAATCTCTTTCAATAGTGCAGGTTTGCCTAATCCAACATGTATGTATGTACAATCTCAGTTGAAATTTTGAGTGGCAGGCAAGCTGGCACTTAATAGGTAGCAGAGACCAAATCTTGTCCTGAATAGAAGTCTGACATGTGTGAAATTGGCAGCTATTTCATTGTAGGTGGCCAAATTGTTGGCTGCAGCACATTTTGACCTGGCTGATTGTGTGTGTTATGTATGTGTTCTTCTTTTTAGGTGATAAACAGGTCAAAGTACCGAAAAAAAAACCTCTGTGATAACTTGGTAGTCTAAGATGTAAAAATTTTTAACAATAAGGTAAAGCTTGATCATTCTTAAGAGTTTGCATCTGTTCTAAAAGTTTTGGGGAGAGTTAGGGGAGCATTATTTATTCAAATGTGTTAAAAAGTAACAAAAAAATAAAAAGAACTAGGGCAAAATCCCAATTTGCTTTAAAAGTTTATTTTATAAGGGCATAATTCTGGATATAGCTTGTACAATAGGTTGGCCTGGGAGGGACCAAGAATTAAAGAATTCATTGATTCTCTTACACCTTTTGTCTGCATAGTGTGCTTCTGTAGAGCTTAGTTATTGCTGTAGAAAACGTTTTTGGAGGGCCCTTGAGATCACTCACTTTTGAGCTAGTTGCCCCTAGGGAAGAGGATATCTGTACTCATTATCTCCCTTGGGGGGGGGGTGAAGAGTTAAAGACTGATTCTTCTCTAGTAGCCACAAGTACCCCTGCATATGGAAATTTTGAACACTATTAAAGGGCTAGTACCCTCATTTCATACTTGAATTTCTAATTTAGTGTAAGTTATGACAAATAATGAATGTAAATTCATCTTGGTTGTACAGGTTATATCCAGCAGTCCTTAAAAAAAACTAAAAAGGTATTTTTCTGAATTAAAAAAAAAGTGTTCTTGCTTCAAAGTAAGTGCATGATATGTCATTCAATTAATGCTCTAGCAGAGTTTTTGTTTGAAATGCCAAAATCAACTTCATGAGTAAGGACAAAAAAAAAAGGCAATAAGCAAATGTTCCTCTGTATCCTTTATGTCAATTTGGGCTGAAAAACAGGTTTTTTTCCTTTTGCAAAAATTAGCTTATTTCACGACCAAAAACGATGCAAACAAGCTGAAACGTTATGTTTTCAGCAAAACAGCGATAGAATCTGCGAAAAAACAATGGAGACAAGCTAACACACAGTGTTCTCAGTAAAATTTGGGCAAACAAAACCTTAAAAACCAAAAAAAAAACAATTGCGCTGACTTACCCATTTTTTGCCAAGATAACTGCCAAAACACTGAAAACTAGCTTGAAACTACATGTTTTTCACAAGATCGCGACGAAATCTGTCTAAAAACTCCAAAACACGGCAGAAATGTACGATTTTTGCAACATTTTTCGCTAAAGTTGACAAAAACACTAAATTCGACTGAAAAACACGTTTGTTTTTTTTGCAAAAATAAGCTTATTTCAGTTTTAAAAACGCTGCAAAAAATGTTCTCAGCAAAATAGTTTAAGAGTCTGTGGGAAAACACAAAAACCAAGCTTAAACCAAGTGTAAATTGATAAAAAGGCCCGAATTGCGCATTTTGGCAGTTATTTTGGCAAAAAATGGTATATTTTGAATTCAAGCAACCTTTCAAGTAGTTGTTAAAGTTTAGAGCCAAACACAATACCAAAAAAAATTGTATGTTTTCAGAAAAAATTGTGACCCTCAGCCCAATCATAATCCCACCCTACCCAAGCCCTAACTCTAGCTGCGAGCTATCCTAACCCTAACCCTAACCCCGGGTTAGGGTTAGGGCTCGGGTTAAGAACGGAACTTTTCACTCCAGTCAAAATGATGCAACTGAAAAAGGTGACAAAATCTTCTTAAAAATATTTTTGAAGAGGCTTACACCCTTACCCTAAACACTAACCCTACCCCCAAACCCTCACCCCAAACCTTCACCCTAGCCCTAACCTCAACCGCAGACCCTCTAACCCTAACACTAAGCCTAAACCCTAACCCTAACCCTAGCCCCACACCATAACCCTAAAACCTAACCCTAAACCCTAAACCCTAACCTATAGCCCTTAACCTAGACCTAACCCTAACCCTAACCCTAACCCCAACCTTCTCTATCTATCCTGTAAGTGTACCAGTCGGCCTATCGTTTGTTTTTCAGTAAACTTTCAAGTAGTTACTGAAATTTACAAACACAATACCAAAAACCCTGCAATTGAATGCTTGTAGAAAAATATTAACGCCAACCCTAAGCATAGCCTCATCCTAGCCTTAACCCTAATTCTAACACTAAACCCCGCTAACTCTAAGCATAATTTTACCCTAGCCCTAACCCTGATTGTAACACTAAACCCCTCTGACCCGAAGCAACCCAAACTCTAACCCTAACCAGGTAATGGGCTCCTGCCCTAACCCTATCCTCAACCCTGACTTAAACCCTTTACCATAGCTTAGGATTGGTTTGGGGTTTGGGTTAGGTTTAGGATAGCACAGAGTTAGAGTGAGCACAGGACGAAATAGCATGATTCCGTAATTCGGAAAAATGAAACTCTATGTTTCCACATCATTCACTTCTTCCTTGGACCTGTTATGTTTCCGTTATGATTCCTGAACGGAAATATGACGACACGTTTCCGTTGCATTTCTGTCAACGGAATATTATCATCGCCTGTTTCCGTTACGTTTCCTTGTACGGATTCAAACTTTTATCGTCAAGTAAAACATATATTTATAAAGTGCTGTACAGTTCTTACACCACGTTACCATGAAGACGTGATCGTTCGAGGACAACAAAGGCAAATTGACGTGCATTAGGTGTGTACGTTCGTAGGAATCATAAGAAGTCCTAGAAGCTTCGATGTTTTACACTGAGCTATGTGCATGTTAATTTTGGAACTGTTTCGAAACCTTACAAAATTGAATCTTTTAAACTTACTCTGTGCTTAGATTTTTAAGCAGCTGGATCATTTGAGCCAGTTTAGTCACTCAAACCAGCAATACAATACTAGGCTAACTGGATAGTTTTAGGGTTAGGGTTAGGATTTTCAAGTAGGCACACGCAGTTGTGTGGATATTGTGGTACATGGAGTTTAGTAGAGTGTAGATTTTAGCAGTATTTGCCAGTGTTGACATATTTATAAAATTATGGTTCCAAAGTGCGTGTCACTGTTGAGAACCCAAGAAAATCATGAGAAAGTCGCCGATGGATTAGCCATAAAAATAAGCCCAACTCTGAGTCAATGCCAAACCACAAGAAAGTTGTGAAACTCGCGCCAATGTAAAAAAAAAAAAAAACAACTGAGGTTCGAAGTATGGGTCGCTAACATCCTATGAAAATCATGGGAAAGTCGAGGAGATTGGTCATGGTACCAACCAATGCCACTTTCCCATGAAAATCAAGAAACCTGTGGTAACTAGCCAACATATGCTAGAATGACAATCTTTAATAAAATTCATATCTAATAAGGATGTGTGAAATGGCCAATATCGCTCTTGGCCGAGATACTGGTTTGCCGTGTTTTGGCAGTTATTTTGGCGAATATGGTTAAAATCAAATCTGTGTAAAAACAGTAAAATCAACGAGTTATTGAGGTTCGTCAACATAGGGAGGGTCCTCTTAGTCTAGAGAAAAACTTCTGCCCACGGCTAAAGGCGTTAAATTAATAAATTGATATATCTGGGCGGCATATCAAACAGCAACACTAAACTTCTCCTTTCTCACAGCTTTTTCCCCTTTAACATCTTTGTTCATTCCATTTTTTTTAAAGTAAAAACTCGTTTTGGAGGCATAAAGGTCCCTAAAGCAACGTTTCAAGATTTTATGGCGATCTTGTGAAAAACATGTAGTTCCAGCTAGTTTAGAGGGTTTTGGCAGCTATTTACACAAAAAGTGGGTAAAATCAGCCCAATTTGTCGTGTTTCTGACGGTTTTTACGCGTTTTCCCCCAAATTTTACTGAGAACACTGCGTTTTAGCTGGAATAAGTGTTTTCATATGGATTGTATCCCTATTTTGTTAAAGACATCGTGCTTTTGAATGTAAAATAGGCTGATTTTTGCAAAAAAAAAAGTGTTTTTCAGGTCGAATTGAGCGCTTTTGTCAACTTTTGCGAAAAATTTGGCAAAAACTCGTACGTTCTGCCGGATTTTGGTGTTTTTAGATAGATTTCATTGCAATTTTACGAAATACATGTAGTTTCAGCTAGTTTGCAGCGTTTTGGGCTTGAGACCGGCAAGAGTGATGGTAGACACTCTTAGCAGAGATAATTGTGCTAGCAGATATTAAAATTTCACCTGTAAAGACAATAAATTAATTGAACACAAGAAAAAGGAAACTTGATAAAAAAATTAGAATAATGGCGGGGAGAAAAGAGGGCTGCACTAAAGATTATGTACTTGTGTTCTTGAAGCTGAAAATTAACAAGGTTCCTAACAATTTTTGAAAATCACACAAATCCCAAGCTATATCCAGGGTTTTCTCTTAATAAAATTAACTCTTAAAACAAATTGGGATTTTACCTTGGTCCTTTTTTTTTACTTTTTATGTACATTATTTATGTATAAATAATACTCCCCTGACCCTCCCCCAAATTTCCAGAACAAATGGAAACTCTTAAGAATGATCAAGCTTTACCTTATTATTTAAAATTTTTACATCTTGAATTATCAAGTTATCACAGAGGATTTCTTGGTACTTTAACCTGTTTAACACCCTAAAAGAAGTGCACATATATACTACACACAATCAGCCCAGTCAAAATGTGCCACAGCTGACAATTTGGCTGCCTGCCACAATATAGCTGCCGCTAACTTCACACTTTTCACACTTCCATTCAAGACAAGGTTCAGCCTCTGCTGCCTATTACTATCACCAGCTTGCCTTCCACTCAAAAACATTTTGACTGAGCTCATCTATACATACATACATAAGTGGGAGATTAGGTTACATGAGCGAACCTGCACTATTGAAAGAGATCAATGAATTACAATTCAAAGAAACATTGATAAATAAAATAAATCAATAGAAATGACAAAAATCAAACTAACAGCAGACAGTACTCTTTCAGCCTTCTGGACCTGAGCAGTGCAGTGATCTTCAACTAAGTGCTTAATTTGGACATAAAACCAGAACTTGGTATAGCTAAATATTATTATTTTTCTTTTAATATTCCCACTCCAGCTGATGTGTATTATTTGAATTACAAGTCTTATTGGCATGCAAAATCACCTATGGACAAGGCACACACTTTGGACATAAAACCAGAACTTGGTATAGCTAAATATTATTATTTTTCTTTTAATATTCCCACTCCAGCTGATGTGTATTATTTGAATTACAAGTCTTATTAGAATGCAAAATCACCTACAGAAAAGGCACACACTTTGCACCAAAATAGCTTTGCATCAAGTACATTATCTAGTACATCATTACCATCTTCAGGTATTTCTAATTTACTTGTGAAAATCACACAAATCATAAGCTATATACAGCATACAATGAGCAGCAAATTATTAGAAAGGAATGCAGTAAATTTTAATAAGAATATTACTAAGTAGTTAAATAACAAATAGCCCAGTAAAATTGTGCCCGTTGCTGGGAATTTGGTTCTCAATAAAATTAGCTAAAATAGCCAATCTTGAGTTTTACTGCTCACTCAAAATGGGCTGGCAGCTTACAATTTGGCCGCCTACAATGAAGTACCTTCCGCTAACTTCACATTTTTCAGACTGCTTTTCAGGAAGAGGTTTGGCCAGCTTTTCTACGACTCAAAAACATTTTGACTGAGCTGTGCAAGTCTTACTAGCATATAAAAAGCACCTTCAGGTAGATTACAGCAAAGCAGACTGTGTACCAAATGCTCTGCATTAAGTACATCATTACCCTCTTCAAGTATTTCTAGTTTACTTGTGAAAATCCCACAAATCACAAGGTATATTACATTATACATTCCAGTTGACAAAGCAATCAAGGGTAATTTTTTCATAATGGATGCAATGATCTTCAGTATCAAGATTATTTGGTACCTAAATAGTAAAATGTTCGAGAGAAGAAATAATCATAAACATTTTTTCTTTCTCATCAGCATCGACTTCCAAAAGTAATGGATAATGACCACCTAAAACAAAGAAGAAAAAAAAACAAATTTGTGATTTCACAGGGCTTCAATACGAAACAACTATACATATCTTTTATTTCCTACCACTTACAAGTGGCAGGAATGGCTGAAATGGCCTTCACGTGAACACAACAGAATCCTATGCGTGTGTAACCATGTAGAACTATTTATTCGGTATCGAAATTACATCCCAAATGTCATGATATTTGACTGAAACTCAGCTTACCCATCTTTCGTTTAGACTTCGAAACTTGCTGCTTTTTACCACCATTTCAATGTTTTCTTGTTGTTCAAAAGGTGGTAGGGCCATTGCAGACCGTGATTTTTTTTTTACTTGAGAACCAGATCACAACACCCAAGCCTTTTCACGCTAAATATTAAACTACTGAGATTTCCTTCGCCGCCGTAAGCCGCCATTTTATCTTTCCCTGAATACTAGTTCCCAAGCTTCGAGCCCGAAGGTCTCAGACATGCACTGAAATTATGATATTCGTTATTTCAGGGCCAATTTAGAAATAACGATAATCGTTATTTTGGTGTCGAGATCATGCTGATCACAACTGAACGCACATTTACCCCTTTCCTCCGCCATCTTGAATGTTGTAAGACAGTGGAACCGAGTCCTTCTCTTTATTTAACACGTGTAAAGAGCATTGGTAAAGAGTGCCACGAAATTATACTATATCCATAAATTTGGTGCCAATTTAGAAATAACGATAATCGTAATTTCGGTCTCGAGATCATGTTGAAATTAACGCATACAAGCGGTCAAAGTAGGGCCTATTTACCTATCGAGACCTGAAAGGACTCAAGGCCTGGTGCCATAGCCTGCGAACCCTTGAAACGCGGCTTTGAAAAAGCTTTGGATAACATTATGTCTCCTAAACGCGATTTTAGCTCGAAAAAAAGTTTGAATGTAGTTACTTTTAAAGGAGGAAAAGCTATAAGAAAGTCGAAGTTTAGTGTTCCAGTTCGATATGCCGCCCAGCAATTAACTGATACAACGTCTGTAGTCGCCGGATCTTCTCTAAACACGTGCGGCGGTTTTTCTCTAGACCAAGAAGACCTTCCCCATATTGACGAACATCATGGTTTGAGAACCAACCAAACATCTAAAAGTGAAAAAGTGCGACTGAAGCGCAAGTTAAAAGCTTACCATGAGAGGAAAGCCACGCTGGCTTTGTCTTGGCTCAATGCGAGAGAGCAGCTCGTCTCAGCGCTGTTGACCAGACAGGCTTTGCCTTTGGAGCAGATGTGTGTCATTCCTTTTTGCGAAGAAGAGGCGTGCGGCAGATGCCTTCACTGCAGTCCAGGGCAATTCCTATGTGCAGATCACATCAATTTAGTTCACGCAGGCGGTAGATCACTTCACCACCCGGAAGTTTGGAAAGTGAGTTGAAGATTTATGGAGGACAATCTCCTCCAGTCACCTTTTCAATTATGTTGTGAAACCCGATTTCTTGTGTACTCTGGCCGTTAGGCAATTTCATTTGTAAGTACGTTGTCTTGGGGTTTAATTGCAGAGACATCCATCTTTTTTTTCTTACAACTATATCACCTCTATTCAATTACTTCACTTGATGTAGTTTTTTCTCAACTTCAATATGCATTATGTCCATGAGACCTGACCCATTTTTATGCAGAGGAAAAAGCTAGAGCTGTAAGGATAATTTTTTCTTGCAAGCATACATGTAATTTGCTCTATACTCAGAACAAAGTAAAGTTTATTTTGGCAATTTTGAAAGAGTTGGCTGATTTAAATGGTGTGTGATTTGTATTCACCTGATTCATGTAGGATATTTTATGCTCTTAGGATGGAAGATTTGTGCCATATCAGTTTGGTGAGTGTGTATGGACCACACCTCACAACATGGATCATGGATATGTGCGTGACATTATAGCTGTCGGTTTGCATGGTAAGTAACTAACAGCTGTGCAATATGTAACTTTATTGTGAGATAGGTTGCCAGTCTGCAATTACTAGTACTACTTTTTACTTATACTTATATTTAAATAGTTAGTTTACCTCTTCCAGGAAGGTCTTTGTTTGTGTTTTAATTATTTTTTTCAACACAGAAAGGAATTAATAAACAAATATTATTATAGAAGAATACGACTATGGACACTCTATGGTGTTTGTCTTTATACAGGGCAGCAGAATCCCATCAAAATCAAATGTTGCGAGCATGAACCAGAAGCCATAACGCTGGTCAGGAATGGTTTCTGGCCATCTACTCCAAAACAGCCCCAGGTAGCCTTTGACCTTGAATTTATGGCCTTGCTCCAATACATTTTCTTAGAATGTAGAGTGTCTTTAAGGTCAATATGTCAGGCACTGCAGTGGCTGGTCCCACCTGCTTCAAAGGTTTATGTAAGTATTCATTCAGTAATTTTTTATCTTATGCTTATGAATTCCTTTTTATTTTCTTAATTTATACAATAAATAAATTATTTGTTTTCCTTTAGATTAAGGACATCTACCGGCTCCTTGTTGGAGATTGTTTCTGCGAGTTCCGGTATATGTCTAGCATGTTGAGTAACCTGAAGCATTTCAATCCTTTGTATGAGAATGATCATGAATGTCCTGCATGTCCTAAGGTTTGTGATAAGTCATCCTTCAGATGAAATGTCTAAGTGGGTAATATTTACCTTTAGAAATCTCAAATAACTATTACTATATGTGTTGGCATAATGAATGATATAATTTAGACAAGAAACATTGTTTTGAATCTTTCCTAGTGGTCCTCATAGTGTGGCAGCTGGTCTTAGCATGAGTTATTCCATTGTTTTTCATTCATTTAGGCGTAAGAAATATTTTTAACATGACATTTCTTATAAGATTTTGGCATCTGATTGTAGGAGAAGGGAAGTTTATTTATCTCTGTTGATGCATTGTTTGGATGTGTCTGCAAATGCAGCGCTGGAACTAGTGGAAAGTCCTCAAATCATGGAGAGGAACTGTTCATTAGCCAAGAAAAAGTAGATGCATTTCTAGCTAATTACAGCAAAAGATCAAGCAGCAAGTCAATGGTGTGTGAACCAAAGGACTTTTTCTCTTACTTTGTATTTTGTTGCATTGCTCTAACCTTTTGTTACCCATCAGTACTCATACCACTACTCAACCATTGCAACGAGAGACCAAAAGTAACAATTATGTTCATTACTTGTAATAATGATGTTAGTGCTGAATGATTTAAATATGGTACAGTTTGAAGGGTTAATTACTTTGGTAACATTCTGCCCAAAATACATGTAGCTCAAATATATTGTTAGTTTGTTCTGTAAACTTAATTTACAAGAACTGTGTGAATTGTCAGCTTCAAGAACAAGTACATAATCTTTATTGCAGCCCCCTCTTTTCCTTGGTCTTTTTCTATTTTTTTTTTTCTAAATACAGTTTTTTTCCCTCTTTTTTTGTAATTGATTTATGGTCTTTAAAGGTAATATCTTTGTATTTGCTTACACAACTAACTCTGCCAAGGGTATCTACTGTCACTCTTGCTGGTCCCAAGCCTGATTGAAAGAGGAAGGGTTGTTATCAAGCAGTAAATTTATTTGGTTGCCCCATTTTTTAAATTTTTATGAGAAATTGATGAATGATTATTATTTTCTGCCAATATTTTCCTTGCCACCTTTCCCATAATGTAATCTTTAATTTCTAATGTGAGGGTTCACCTCCAACAACCCATATCTACTTTGAATGCTACACGTACATGAATGCTACATAGATCTTAATTCCTGTTCTGTTTTTATCTTTGATACTTCTGCTTTAAATGACATCTCAAGAAAAGGTAGAAAGGAAGTTGAAGATTAAGAGTTAAATGTTTTCTGTTGTAGGAGCAGTGTAATCAGTTTCAAGCTGGTTCCAATCTCCGTTCCAAAAACAAATCCACAAAGCTCGATGAGACGGCCCTCTTTGGTGGAGGCTGCAAGCACGAAGTGCCACTGAAGTTTTTCAGCTTAAAGAGAGGAGAAGAGTATGTACATGCAAAAGGAAATCTGTACATTATTGGTCAGCTATTGTTAAGAAATATGTAACCAGAGTGCCTTGTAGAATGCATAAATTAAGAGACATGTCACTTTTTAGGTTCCTAAGGAAAGAATTTATATATGATAGTCGTACTGCTGTATAGCATAACTCTGTTTTATACACCATTTCTATTAGGGTACTCAATGAAACTAGGGAACAAATACATTACTGCATGGACATTGTGGCTAATAATGATTTTATTTTTATTAAGCAGGATTGGAAATGCTGTGTATTTGCTAAAATGGATTAAAAATCATGTGCAAGATAAAGCTATCAACATTCATTTCTTCTATGATATTGCATGTGTGCTGGATACACATTTGAGAGTAAGATTTTTTAGCGGTTTTATTTGAATTAAGTTGTGGTCATGGTACTCTGGCATTTTTGCTTGTCAAATGATGCCCTGTTGTTTTTAATTTATCTTCTCTGTAGAATACGCACCAGGAAACATTGCTTGAAAATGTTACTCTTGCGATACCTGCATTTCACTGCTATGGACACAAAGTTTCTTGTCAGGTATTTTGAAATATTTTCTTTTTGAACACTTTTGAGGAGTTGAAAGGTATTGAAAAACACATGCATGCTTACTCTAAAACAGTTATTGTTTTCATGAAGCTTTGTTTGGTGTTTTGTAACGCCAGGTCAACTACAGCGGAAGACGGCTGGAAGGGTTCGGGATGAGTGATGGTGAGGTGATGGAGAGACTGTGGTCTTACTTGAGGCCAACAGCAAAAATAACGAAGGAAATAACTCCAGCCCACCGAGTTTATACATTAACTGACTTCTTGATGCATTACGCTAAAAAGTCAATTTCGAACCTCGGTAATTTAGCTGTTAATCTTCACGTTTTACAAATACAGTTATCACCACAGTATATCATATTATAAACGATTTATGATATGTTTTCGTAAACTCGATCGTTATCTTGCTGTTTTTCACCATGTTTCGTTATCCCCCAAAATTTAGGAGAACGACTTCGTGACCATTTAAAGAAAGCAGTGGAAACGGAGAAAGAAACTGAAGAGCAACTCAATTTGCTTCTTGAGAAGTTGAATGAGACAGGTAGGGATTTGATTTCGTTACTTTCGTTATTTTTCCCTTCAACTAATTACATTGTTCCTTTACGTGTTAAAAAGAATTAGACTTCATTGCATGTGCGTCCTGTTGTGAGCTTTATGTCGTAAATACATATTGTATATTCTCTTCCCTTCATTAGCGAATTGGCATTTGGGTATTGCGGGATACTAGAAATTGAAACTTCGATGAATGTAACTTTGTTAGATACATAAGTATGTCAAGATGATGATACAGCCCCATTTTACTATTACCAAGGTATTAAGGTGGACGTATCCAACGTCTCAGAGTGGAGCATGATGGAGAAATCTACGGCTAACAAAGCGACCAGTACAGGAAGACCCAGTACGTACAAATTTCGCCTATTCATTGAGGGGAACTTATTTGGAATGGTTCACCTTTAACGACCAATAATAATTATGACAAATTAATGATTTCCATTGTACTTTGCCCCCCTTTTGATTACAGAGTGATAAATGTTTTGAAGTGCTTAAGAGGAAATTAGAGTACCACAACTGAAGTTCAGATAGGTACACGCAAGTCACTTAAACAGTTACAAGTTCGTGTATGATTTTACGTTTCCTACTTAAAGGTTCATCACCAGATGATTACCCGGACAAGTTGAGGCAGTTTTTCTGTGTAAGGTATGAAGTAGCATGGGGATCTGGTTTTCATACAATGTTTACCCCAAATTTTACAGTAAATGTGTCACTTTTGGTCCATCACTTTCTGTCATTTCTCCTGACTTTCTCTGATGCTTGTCTTCTGAATTTTCAAACTGTTCATTAACAGAACAAACCTGCAAAAATGTTCCCCGGCATCTGAAACTTGGAAAGTACTGACCGATCAGCTTGACAGGTATGAAACCATATTTTGGATCCTGCAATTTATTCCCCTCATCTGGGAACTAATTGATCTTTACGTAAGGATATTAAAACGATTTTCAAATGAGGTCCGCCAAAACAAAGCAAAGAACTCATTACCAGCCACAAAATCTAGAAATAGCTTATCATACAAGTAAACAAACAATCAGGCAGTCGGGCAAACAGAATTATGGAAAATTCCATGTCATTAAACGTGGAAGTCGTTATAGGTATTATACTGGGTTCTTAGGGCAAGTTTTGATTGCCAATCGCACTTCAAAACAATGCAAATCCAAACCAATAATTTCAACCAAATTTTGGGTAATAGGTTGGATCAACAGCTAAAGAACCTTGAGGGCGGCCAACCCCTATGGTCTCCTTACAGTAGCATGTATATTGCATACCTCCGCGATTTGCAAGACAAACGTCGAGAAGACTTGCTATTATCCGTGCATGTCAAGTGCTCAGAAAGGTGGTTTCTCTTACAACTGATGAAGAAATATGCAGGTATTGCATTGATATGTTTCAGTGCTAACAGTCGTCGATAAGAAGCCCGATTACAGCTAACCAACACATCGTATTGAAATGATTATAACCTAGGCTTTCTAGGGTATCATTTTGACTCATGTCGTGTTAATTCTTTAGATGGACAAGCCATTGCAAAACGGCTTTGTACGCAAATTACAAAGGCAACGGGAGCCATTAAACAGCTTGTCAAGGAGTACACAAGACAAAACGTTGACACGGTGGGTTGTAAATACCCCTCCACAATTGCGGTTGAAGACGCGCTAAGCATCGACAGTCCACTGTGGCGTGTACTAAACGATGACACCCAACCGCAGTCTGCTGTTCCCTATTGTTTAAAGAGGCAACTCATTGATTTGTTTCACACACGCAAAAGATGCTTAGAGGAAATAGCCAACACCAAAGAAGAAATGGCTCGGATGTTCAGTCATTTCGAGGGAAAGTTGAAGGTATTGGACACTTGGTCAAAGGAACTGATGGCACAGAAAGATACGGAGCGAGCTCGCGCATTACTCTCCATTGCCCGCACTAAAATGGATGAGCTTTCCGTATTCACAGGTCATCTCCACGGTCTCTTTTCTAATGATGATGATAGCCATGAGGAATGTAAAGCTCAGTTTGACCTTGGAATTTTCCCCGAAGTGGATTGTGATGATGCCGATGAGGAGGTTCAGATGGAGGACGATTACAACACTGATGAAGCTGACGTGGTTCAACAGCTTGGCCAAAGTGAAGTCTTTGAGGACCTGCGTTCCGTTCTCAATGCTGAATACGGAAGTGACAGTGAATCTGATTCAGATAGTTCAGATTTAAACACAGAAATATCTTGATTATAACTTGTGAGTCGTTTCAACTGCCTGTTCCTTTTCCTCTTTCACTCAAGAATGTAAATCTACGAACAAGTGTTATCAATCAGCTAAAAAAAATTAAGCTCACTGTCAACTAGTCAGTCACTTTATACGACAAATAACAGCTCTCCTCCACGAATTAATTCAATTTTGTTTTATCGACTTTGGCTCCTTGACGTATCCTTACCTGGTCATTTTGTTGTGACGTTTGAAGCCTGATTAAATTGAAAAAGTTTCAGCATTTTGGCCTAAGTGTCTTTGTTCGCGGGACAAGTATTTTAACGCATGGCAATGGCGACCTTTATTAAAATTATTTAGTGCATTATTACATGAGTCAAGAAAATCTAAGGTTCGCAATTTTGCTAAAACGAGTGAGAGTGTGAGTGTGGGTGAAGAGCAATATCCCATAAGAGCGACGAGGAAGTCGAGGCATCGGCCAATGTCGGCAAAATGGACCCAAGTGTCCCATAAATACCATAAGAAAGTTGTGGAAACTGGCCTTTATGGCCAAAATGGGTCCAATTGCAAGTCAGTGTCGATATCCCACAAAGATCGTGGGAAACTTGTAGAAACTGGGCAATATCGCTAAAATGGGTCCAAGTGGGAGTCAAAATCGTTATAAGCAAGTTGTGGAAACTGGCAAATATCGCCAAAATGGGTGCAAGTGCGGGTCAATGTTGACATCTCGTCAAAATGATAAGAAAGTCGCAGGGATTGACCAAAATCACAATCAAAGTGCTCTGTGAGCAAACTCGTGAATTGACACATGATTTTTTAGATCATGTTTAATGTTATCTGGTTTAGGGAATTTTGTGGTTGATTGTCATATCTAGAGTACGAGCAGTAGTTCAGTGTTCGCTAATGTAGCAAAGAAACAAAGTAACGTTGGGATAAGAAGGCATTACCATTGAAATAATCATGCTATTACATTTGACAAGGTGGATGATGTCATGTGTTTTAAACGTCTATCATTTTTGTTTCTGGTTTAAGAGAAAAGGTTGGAAGTAAATGTGGGTGAAAAGTGAGATTTACTGTCTTTCGTTGTAAATATTAGAAAATCAAGGCAATTCTGTCTTAATGAAAACATTAACGATTCCCTCTTTATCAAAAGAGACAAACGGGAACGAGTTTTGAGTGATATAACTAAGCTAAGCCTGCCACCGTCATTTTGGATCTCCGCCTGGGTAGATTTAAGTCACGTGCTAGGCAACGTGTAATCAATAACAAGATAGAATTTCATTTCAGGCCTATTTACCAATTTTGTGGTGTGTAACTTTCGCATTTTAGTACGTTGTATGAATGTTGAATCTTCAAATTGTCTTGAAACTTAAAAGAAAATTGTTCTTTTAAAATTCACTGAAAATCGGTAGCTAAAACTGTTTGTTTAGGTGTTATTTGATTTTCGTGTTAACTTGTTATTTCGTCAGTCGCCGGCATCTTTTGTTGCTTCACACAGGAAAAACACACGCGACGAAACGTAATGATCAATTTTGTCCTCAATCTCACGCTATAACAGAAAAAGCTTTTGAACATCTGTAAACTCCGAGCACTTCGCAGTAAGTGATATTTTCAATGAATCTTCGGTTTGTTTTCAAGTTCAAGGATTGTAAATTACAATTTTATGAAAAATGAAGGTTGTTCTGTTATTTCAGTGTGAATCCTTGCATGCCTGCCAGTCGCTGGCGCCGCTTGTTGAAACTAAAACGTAAAAAAAAAAACTCTTTAAAGATTGTAATTGGCTTCTTTTTCACCCCACCACTATTCTTAGCAACAAAGGTCGCCATTTCGTCTTTTTATTGCTCGCCAAAAACTATCAAATGCTCTCAAAAGCCTAAAATCTAAAAAAAGTTTACAGGAATCGACCAATCGAGCGAGCGAGCGAGCGAGCGAGCGAATGCCATTCCCCACATCGTACCTATAACTCGCTCTTGCGCATGCGCGCAATTCACGAGTTAAAAATGGGTCCAATTGAGGGTCAATGCTAAGATCCCATGAAAATCATTAGAAAGTCGAAGACATTGGCTGAAATCACCAAAATGAGTTAGGGTTCGAATCGGTGTCAACTTCCCATGAGAATCGTAAGAAAGTCGCGGAAACTGGCTACTTTCGCTTAAATTGGTCCAAGTGGGAGTCAAAATCGTTATAAGCAAGTTGTGGAAACTGGCAAATATCGCCAAAATGGGTGCAAGTGGGGGTCAATGTTGACATCTCGGGAAAATGATAGGAAAGTCGCAGGGATTGACCAAAATCTCAAAAATGGGTCCAATTGTGGGTCAATGCTAAGATCCCATGAAAATCATTGGAAAGTCGAAGAGATTGGCTGAAATCACCAAAATGAGTTAGGGTGCGAACCAGTGTCAACTTCCCATGAGAATCGTAAGAAAGTCGCGGAAACTGGCTACTTTCGCCTAAATTGGTCCAAGTGGGAGTCAAAATCGTTATAAGCAAGTTGTGGAAACTGGCAAATATCGCCAAAGTGGGTGCAAGTGCGGGTCAATGTTGACATCTCACGAAAATCATAAGAAAGTCGCAAGGATTGACCAAAATCACTAAAATGGGTCCAATTGCGGGTCAATGCTAAAATCCCATGAAAATCATTGGAAAGTCGAAGAGATTGGCTGAAATCACCAAAATGAGTTAGGGTGCGAATCAATGTCAACTTCCCATGAGAATCGAAAGAAAGTCGTTGAAACTGGCCACTTTCGCATAGATGGGTCCAAGTGGGAGTCAAAATCGTCATAATCAAGATGTGGAAACTGGCAAATATCTCCAAAATGGGTCCAAGTGCGGGTCAATATTGACATCTCATAAAAATGATAAGAAAGTCGCAGGGATTGACCAAAATCACAAAAATGGGTCCGATTGCGGGTCAATGCTAAGATCCCATGAAAATCATTGGAAAGTCGAAGAGATTGGCTGAAATCACCAAAATGGGTTTGGGTGCGAATCAGTGTCAACGTCCCATGAGAATCGTAAGAAAGTCGTGGAAACTGGCTACTTTCGCCTAAATGGGTCCAGGTGTAAGTCAAAATCGTTATAAGCAAGTTGTAGAAACTAACAAATATCGCCATGATGGGTGCAAGTGCGGGTCAACGTTGACATCTCGTGAAAATCATAAGAAAGTCGCAGGGATTGACCAAAATCACAAAAATGGGTCCAATTGTGGGTCAATGCTTAGATCCCATGAAAATCATTGGAAAGTCAAAGAGATTGGCTGAAATCGCCAAAATGGGTTAAGGTGCAAATCAATGGCAACTTCCCCTGAGAATCGTAAGAAAGTCGTGGAAACTGGCTAATTTCGCTTAAATGGATCCAAGTGCAGTCAATGGCAATTTCCCACAGAAGACGCAGGAAAGTCGCAGCACTTAGCCAATATCGCCAAAATCGATGTTTTCAAATATCTCATGAATATTATGGTAAAGTAGCAGAGATTTGCCAATATTTCGTTAAAATGGATCCAAATGCGAGTCAATGTCGATATGCCATGGAAAATTTTCAAACTGACCAAATATCGCGAAAATTGGTATAACTGCAGGTCAATGTCGATATTCTTTGAAAATCATAGGTAAGTTTCGGAAAATCGCCAAAATCGCCAAAATAGAGCCGGGTGCCACTCAATGTCAATATCTCATGAAAATCATGAGACAGATGTGGAAACTCGCCAATATTGCCAAAATGGGTTTAAGTGCAGATCAACAGCAATATCCAGAGATATGAGAGTTCTGGAAGCTGGCCAATATCGCTAAAATGAGTCCAAGAGCGAGTCAATGTCGACTTCCCGTGGAAATCATGGGAAAAATTTAGAAAACTGAACGTAATATCGCTAAAATGGTTCCAAATTAATGCGTGTCGACAAGAAAATAATATGAAGGTGAGAAAATTTGCCAATTTCGCTAAAATGAGTCCAAGTGTGGGTTAATGCCAATATCCCATAAAAATGTGAAGAAAGTTATGTAAACTGGCCAATATCGCCAACATGAGTCCAACTGCGACTTAATGTCAATGTCCCATGAAAATATCAGACAGATGTGGAAACTGGCCAATATCACTAAAATGGGTCTAGGCGCGGATCAACAGCAATATCCCATGAAAATCATAGAAGAGTTATGGAAAATGACTAGTATCGCCAAAATGAGTCCAAGTGCGATTCAATGTCGATATCCCATGGAAATCATAGGAAAAATTTGGAAACTGACTAATATTTCCAAAATGAGTGTATGTGCGGACCAACAGCAATCTCCCATGAAAATCACAAGACAGATGCGGAAACTCGCCAATATCGCCAATGGGTCTTAGTGCTGATCAACAGCAATATCCCATGAAAATCATAACAGAGTTCTGGAAACTGGTAGTATCGCCAAGATGAGTCCAAGTGCGAGTCAATGTCGATATCATTGATATCGATATCATTGAAATCACATGAAAAATCTGGAAACTGACCAAATTTTTCCAAAATGGGTCTAAGTGCGGACCAACGGCAATCTCCCATTAAAATCATAAGACAAAAGTTGAAAATTCGCCAATGACGTCAAAATGGATCTAAGTGCGGATGAACGTCAATATTCGATGAAAATCAGAGAAAAGATGGCAAAATTCGCTAATATCGCCGAAATGGGTATAAGTGCAGGTCAATATCGATATTCTGTGAAACTCATAGCCAAGTTGTGGAAACCGGTTCATATTGCCAAAATGGGTTCAAGTGCGACTCAATATCTCATCAAAACCATAGAACAGATGTGTAAACTCGCCAATATCGCTAAAATAGGTCTCAGCGAGGATCGGCAGCGATATCTCATGAAAATCATATGAAGGTGAGGAAATCCGCCAATATCGCCAAAGAGAGTCCAAGTGTGGATTAATGCCAATATCCCATAAAAATGACGAGAAAGTTATGTAAACTGGCCAATATCGCCAAAATGGGTCCAAGTGCGACTCAAGGTGAACATCTCATCAAAATCTTAGGACAGATGTGGAAACTCGCCAATATCACTAAAATGGGTCTTAGTGAGGACCAACAACAATAGCCCTTGAAAATCATAGTACAGTTCTGGAAACTGGGCGAGTCGCCAAAATGAGTACAAGTGCGATTAAAAGTCGATTTCCCATGGAAATCATAGGAAAAATTTGGAAACTAACCAATATTGCCAAAATGGGTCTGACTGCGGACCAACCGCAATCTCCCATGAAAATCATAAAACAGATGTGGAAATCCGCCATTATCACCAAAATAAGTCCAAGTGGGACCCAATGTCGTTATCCCATGAAAACCATAACAATGTTACCGAGTTTTCATTGCTCGAGAACTCTGGTTTGGCTAAATTCACGTCTGCTGCAAATTGTCTTTAATTCTCTGAAAGGTGGTGAAATCTTCGTAAACACTCGGCTCAGAACAAATGTGGTGCATGCCAATAGGAAACAAGTGATAACAGGGATCAGTTCTTGATGTATTACGCTGTACATCAAGTATACTACGTGTATCCTCCTGGGAAGGCTAACACACACACACACACACACACACCCACAGTATTCGGGGTTTTACCCAATGAAACCGCTAAAGACCATAGAAATCCGGGCCATACGATCTTCGTTTCGTGTCTTAATTGGTTTCATAACACCAAAGTTACCGCAATACAAAGAAAATGAATAGAAGGGACTGTTTCCCCCTTATTCTTTTCAAGAAAAAATGACACTTTTAGTCTTGTTCCATGATACGATAGAAAGCCTAAAAATGGAAACTTTTCAGACCAGTTCATGAGGGGATGATGGACTACGATACTAGAGTCATTGATTGATATGTAAAGTACTAGCATTGACAAGACAATTGACCAATAGATTTGCTTGTTACTCGCTTTCATTATGCTCCTGCACGTCGGCACTTGTTATTTATTACTGGTTTTTGTTAGGTAAATACAAGTGTTAATGGTCTCTCGAGAAAAATTGGTTTAATAGCACCTCTCACCAGTTAGTTCTAAAGCAAGTACCTTGTGCAGCTTTTATGATTACTACTTTAGCTTCTACTCTAGCATGGTGTATATAAGAGCGCTCTACGAATAAAAGTATACCGTGGAACCAAACGCTATCTCTTTCTTGACGTCCGACTTGACAAGTTCACTCGAAGTAGATCGCTGTGTGCCAGGAAATCGTGACGAGTTCCGTTCTCATTAGCCGAGTGGTCTCTGCCGAGTTAATTCCCCCCGTTTGTACGTTTCCGGCAAGTTCAGTTTAGAGTGCGTGGAAACTTATCATCAAACTTGTTAGGAAACTATGCGATAAACATCGGATATGCCATGCTCGATGGACAGTGCTTTTTCCTTTTATTGCCAAGAAATTAACCAAATAAACATAGAAAAAGCAAACAAACACACAAACAAAAAATAAAAATTAAGAGATTTATTTGCCAAAACCACGTTACAATTTATTGTGCACAGTTCCAAAAGGTTATGGCGCCTTCACAGGGAGGTCAGCCTGAAGAAGTAAACTTCAGCAAGTCGAGTGAAAATAGGTTGCCGGCTCTAAAGGCCATTCATAAAACCACCGACAAAAATCGATTCTCCGTCATAGAATGCACCATTCAACCACAAAGTTTCCCGGATTCACTGTGCGCCCATGAATGTGTGTTCGTGGTGGAAGAACAAAAACCACACGTGTTTCTCAGGCCGTGCTTGGTAATAGCATTCCAAATTAGTATCTGCGTAAAAAGGGTTACAAAGTAAATAACGTTGGTGTTAAATACTTAGGAGACCAAATAGTACACTAGTCTTTCATTCCAGCATGATCACTTTGTTTCATGGAAATTCCTAATTCCTTTTCACACGTAATAAGCCCGTCACTTTGAGTGGTAAACACGCTTAACACTGAACTTTACAAAATCAGAGATAAAAAACTTGCTCACCTTTGGAAACGATAAAACCAGCAGCAGAGGAAGTGCTGCGTTGAGATTAGGAAGGAGTACCAAGAACAATGGATGCGCGGGAAGTACAGTGGTCAACACTCACTGTGGCTCTGGTTGCAGATGACTGATAAACACTTAAAGAACTTGTGTGTGATGAGGTTGTGTCAAAGTGAAGGAAGAATGTATGGTATGTTGTGTAAATTTCATCTTTTCGACTGAGGTGTTTTGTAAGTTCAATCAGTAGTTAGTTTGTTGTGAGTTGGTATTGTTACGGTTGTGAATAGCAGTTAACAGGAGGTCGACGAATTAACAAGGGAAGGAGTGGGCGTAGGAGAAGTTGATGTGTGAGTGGTGGCTGAAGGGGTCGTGGAACTATCCATGGAGGGTACAGGCAAAGAAATACCAAAGCTCCAGTCATGACGGGCGAGCCACAGCTTCGTCGCTGGCCGCTTCCGTAAAGAGACGGTTTACGCGGAATAACACCAATCTCTTTCTTTAAATCCAAGGGAAGGTTATTAAATAAAATTCCCAATTGCTGTATCTTAGCGTAAGGCATTTTACTTCCTCTGTTTCCGACAAGTTCACCTACAAAAGACAAAGACAGAGATTGACTGGAAAAAAAAACGAGGCTAAAAGTCACTCCTTGTTGCCTTGAATATGACACTTATAAAGAAATCATAGCCATAGATAAAGGGAATTACCACATCAATACATTAAAAGCAGAAATAAAATTTATATTGGGAAAGAAGACTGACTTTTTTTCGTATTGCAACAAATCACGAGAAAAGGCAGAAGCTGAGTGTAAAACAGCTATTGACCCCTTAAATGCTTCAAATAGTAGTTTATGGAGATGTAGTTTTCAATCATGGGTCAACTGAAACTGAATGCGGCCATTTTAGTGGAAAGAGAAAACAAATATATTTTTCAATAATTTGGAGGAACATCAGCTAGATCTTCGAAGACCTTAATCCGCACGTGCATGGATAAAGGCAAATATATGCTATAAAAACGCATACTGTATTTGAAGTTGAACACTTCTTGTAGATGTTTTACTGACACGTCTTGCTTTTCCACCAGGGAATTACCTATAAAGTAAGGACCTATTTTCACTGGAAATATTATGCTTTCTTTTCTAAGTTCTTAAGAAACGAGATGCTTGGTATAATAAGTTGTTGATCTAAGCATCAATGTAGTGAATTTCATTGGGATTCATTCATTGTTTTAATATATTGAGATTATATTGATATTTAAGAACATAGATGTACACTTAGAGTAACAGAAATTGAGTACCGGGACTACTGCTCTCAATAACCTTTTTTTGAGGTTCTGTTTATGTTTTGAGTGAGGGAATGAAATGCAAATTGGAATTAACAGGTAATTGGTTTTACTAATTGTTTTTCTTTTTTTCATCAACTCATGTATGGAAAAATCCAATTCACAAATTCTCAAGCGCAAAAATTTGCAGAAAGATTTCAACATTACAAGTAAAATTAGAATGAGCTTCTGAAAGTATATATCAAGAGTAAAGTGCTAATTAATGCATATCTACAGTCAGTACTCACAGTGTAATCTACTTGCAAATGTTTCCATGATGTTTGTTTTTAAAAGGCTGTCACCAATCCCAGCTGAACCTTGGTAACAAACACCATCATAAGCACATAACATCAGTGCATGACCACCAAGTGTTTCCAGTTCTGCAACCTGTGTAAAACATTGATAAGGATTGGTAACAATTAGAAGAACCAAATAAGTGTGATAACATATATACTCATTACTTAAACAATGTCAGTTTGTTTAGTGCTGGATTAAAGTTGTATCCCATGATGGGAGTGCATGGTGACAAACATTTAATTACATGAAAATTACTGAGCTTGCATACTTAGAAAGTTGTGTAAATCAAGGAAAAGAAAAAACCTAAAAAGTAAGATATTTAAAACAGGTAATTATGAGTAAGTTTAAGAATAACTTTCATTGTTTATTAAGAGCTTGCTGAGACACCTGGTGACCAACTGTAAAATTACAAGAAAGGGGAAAATTTTTGGCATATCTTAAATTACAATCCACACAGATAAATATCATAATTTTATTTGACAACAGTCAATCTATCAGTAATATAAATGTAACAATAAGAAAACTGATAAATTAATGCTGATAGATTAAAATCAATGTCAAACAGAAAAATTCAATACGAAATGCTTGTTTGCTATTATAGCACAATTTAAGACCAGTTTACAAATTAAACAAAATCATAAGGTCAGTAAATGTATTGGGTATATCATTTCAAGAACTTGTCAATCCAGTCTTTATACAGCTTGGTGAGTTGAACTTGGTCATTTATAAACCACAAAGTTCACATCACAAAATGTGATAAATATCATTGTAAGTTTGTAATAATGATGATGATAATGACTATGATTATTACTAGCTGACCTGTTTCATGATGTTGCCAATTATCTTCTTGGCTTGTTTATCAGCTGAGGGTAGTGACACAGCTGACCCTAAATCTGTTGCCACCTTTTTGTAGGCATCTCTATCTGAGGCAGACAAGTTCCTCCACTTTTCTCCGATGGTGCGAAAGACCTCTGCACTTCCACCAGTTTGTTCTGTGGAATAAAAGGACATGATGCATTTTTCAACTTAAAAGGTAAGATGTAAAGCACAAATTTAGCTAGATCAAGAATGACTACCTTTGTGGAGAAACTCCCTTGTGAAAGCATTAAAGCCACTTTGTTTCCTCACTAGTTTCTTTTCTGTCCTCTTGTGTCCATCAAGCACTCTGGAACCACTACTACACTTCGCATTGTGGTTGTTTATCCAGTGCTGACCAGAAAAAAAAGTAATGTTTCACACTAAAAGAAAAAACCAAGAAAACTAAAATTCTAACTGGTTTAGCAGTTTGACAAACAAGAAAACTTTGAACTAACTGTCACTGACAACTCACATGCAGTCACAGCTACTTTAGGGCTGACACTCAAAAAGTCAACTTTGAAACACTTTATGATAGTAAATTCATATTATCAACTCAGTAAATAAAACAGAATTTTCTTGCTATATTTCCCCACAAATGCAGCACCACAGGTTCTTTAGAAACTTTCTCTCTTTATTCAATTGGAAAAATATATTTTCCAATTACTTTATCACATTAATATGACTTAAAACAGTTAGATGACATTGTACAGTAGCTAAAAAGGCTATTGAAAAAAGGAAACTGTTATTATATGCTCTAATTTGCAAAGTCTGGGAGGAGAGGTCTGTGCATGCAGTCCCATAAAATTAAAGTTCTGAGCTTCTTCAAGATCTCTTTAAAAGTATTTCTTTTTGTATCTATATTGTGTGGTACAAATATCACATCAATTTTGTCTATCTTAAAATACTGAAAAAGATGCAAAATAACAAATAAAAACAAATTGAAAGATAGAGAGACACAGAGAGAGGAGAGGGAGGGAGAGAGAGAGGGGAAAAAAGCAATAGCAAATGAATAAAAAACATGTAAATCTAAAGCACCCCAATGACTTTTGTTTCATTTGCTAGTTGCTGGCTCGAATAACATTTGAAAGTTATCAGAAGTCAACTGCGAATATGACCTTCTGCATTAACATCCTCGTATGTAGTACCTTATTCAAAACACTTAGTTCAATTGGGTTTTACTGTATTAATATATAAGACAAAACTTCTGTAGGTAACACATAAGGTGCAAAGAAGGGGAAATACTACAGCATGGCCTGACCAAAAACCCCCTTAACACAAACTAAAACCAATATGTACACCTGAAAACAAACTAAAAGGATCCAAAGTAATCTTAAACCATTTGAAACCATATAAACCCATCTTAAATCATTTGACCCATGTAAAAAAAATTGGCAACCATCTTGAATCTACTAAAACCATTCAGAACCATCTTAAACTATTTGGGACCATTTATAACCTCAAAACATCTAGAATGATCTGTAACCATTTGAAACCATCTGGAAGCATCTGTATCCATCTACAATCGACTCAAGCCATCTACAACCAACTCAAACCATCTACAACCACCTCAAACCATCTGCAACTAACTCAAACCATCCACAACCAACTAAAACCTGATCTACAACTGATTCAGACCATCTACAACCACCTAAACCATCTAAAGCCATGTACAGGCAACTGAAACCATCTTAAAACTATCCTACGGGCCTGTTTACATGAAGGTTGGGGGACTCCACCTGGGTGAGGTAACCTGCCTATCCATATAATCTCTTACTTTATCTTGATCATGTTTACAGGATAGGCAGGGTGACCTGCTTAAGAGAATGTCTCCCTACAGGGATGGCAATTTGCCTTGTAAAACTCCCAAGGTGGGTCAATGTATCTTGCTGGGGTTGCTAGAGTTCCTGAGGTTGTAAGATTGTACATTAACACAGGCTATTTCTCAACCACAGGTAGGCAGGTTACCTCAACTACCAAGGGTCCCCCACCTTTATGTAACCAGGCCCTAAACCATCTTAAACCATCTACAAGCAAACCATCTTAAACCATCTAAAACTACCTCAGTGCAACCATCTAAAACCACCTCTGCACAACCAACTAAAACTACCTAATTGCAACCATCTAAAAACCACCTCAGTACAACTACCTAAAACTACCTTAGTACAACCATCTAAAAACCAACTCAGTACAACCACCTAAAACTACCTTAGTACAACCATCTAAAACCACCTCAGTACAACCACCAAAAACTACCTCAGTGCAACCATCTAAAACCACCAAAAATCAAAGAAATATTATCTCAGCTCGAGATGGAGATAGTAGGCTGGTTTAAGAGGCCAGCTGTAGATGAATGATTCAGACTATCATTGTGCTCGACAAATAGGAGTTACAAAGGCCATCATTGTTCCTATAATTTCCTTATGGAAAACTAAATTACAGTCGATCTCATTTTTTAATTGATAACTTGAGTCAAAGAGGACAAAATTGCACAAATGTATCAACAAATGTCTAACAATGGCACCCAGTTAATTACATTTTCATGTGAAGTAAGAGAACTTTCATTCAGTACAAGAAAGCGGTACGAAACGTGTGAAGGGGTCCCAAAAATTGAAATTGATTACAGAGGTCTCCAGAGGAGCAAACTATCAATGCGGTAACCGGAGAACTCTCTTTGTCGATCGTAGGTAGTTTTAGATGGTTTTACGTGGTTTAAGATGGTTTGTCTGTTTTCAGGTGGTTTCAGGTAGTTTAAAATGCTTTTAGGTGGTTTAAGATCGTTTTTGTGGTTTCTCGTAGTTCCATGTTATTTCTATTTAGATGGAGAGAAAGTACAACACATGCTTCATTTAATTTCTTCCGACATCAAACGGCTTTCACATCATTTGTGAAAGGCTATAGCTATGGACAACGCAGAATTAGGAATAAACTGGCCGGCGAAAACCTTACACTGTAACTTCATATAAAGCCTGTGTGTAATAAAATTAGAAAAATGCTCGAAAGATGTCCTCAGATCGCAATTAAATCAACGTGGTTTGTAACAGAATAGGTCAAAAGATCAGAAAAATTAAATTACACTAACTTCAAATGGCCTGAAACTCCTAACAACATTCATACATGAAATTTAGTACAGGAAATTAATTATCCTGGTGCCTAGGATAAAATGAATGTTAATCAAGGCCGTGAGAGCTTAAACTACCTTCACTTGGTCTTCCGAAATGCCGACTCTCGTGGCACATGCACGAATTTTGTCGCACATCGCTTCCTTGGTGGAAGTCATTCCCTCGTTGAAAAACGTGGTCAGCACTTCCTTTTGTTCTTCAGAATAAACTAATCGGGACTGCCTTTCCATTGTAAAGTAAAAAGGTCAGACGCGCAATAACCTAATGATCCACGTTGTGCAGGGATACAAAGACCAAGCAATGGGGTCAGCGAAGCGTGCTGAGCAGGCAGGGCGCTAATATTTAATCCCATACGTCACAGGTTCACGATAGGTAAATAGGCCCTACTTTGACCGCTTGTATGCGTTAATTTGATACTAATTAAATCCGCATATAAGCGGTTAATTACGAGCGAATCGGGTTTTGGTGGATGAATCTAAATGCTGACCTTTCTGAAGGAGCTTAGACACCAGGCTCAATCAGGTAACCAAGCCTTCTGATGATTTGTTAACAATTCTATACTCACCTCCCCCGACTGGTTGAAGTGCAATTGGATGGGGACAGGGAAGGCAACATTTTTGTTACTTGCGCGAGAAAAAACAAATGAGAAGTTATCTATTAACCCTATTTTTTTTTTTAATGTTCGCGTGAATGAACATTACCTTATCTCGCTGCGCTCCGTTCAAATACGAATCTTCTGCCTTTGGCTAAAATACGCTTTCTTCGTGAATTCTAAACTCTACTCACGGTCAAATGGAACCGAAGGGAATTTCAAACCTAGAAAATACTTGCTTCTGAATAGTGTCTTAGCTCTGCTCTCGGTGACGTTTTTCCGAAGGACTCGCTAGATTGCAGAACAATCGCAAGAAGTGCACCTCGTCGAGTACAGGTCTTGAAAATGTATTCAATGTTAAAAGAAATCCTAGCAGGCAAACAAAATTAACCTTTCGGTGAACTACGTAATTGAACCAAGTCCTTTTTTTTAACGGACCACAAAATTCGTCGTAAAAGTAGTAATCCGCTTATTTATTCTTGACATTAAGCTTATTTCGACTTAATAAAGCAATTGGTATCAATCATATGAAAATACGTATTTGACAACCTGATGATCTTGTTAGAACGTCATAGGAAGTTGTACCTTCAAAGAAGCTACGTGTAAAATCTGTAAGGCCTTTTCACTGTTTATAGCGGTAAATTTATATTCACCGTGGAAGCTTTGCACGTCTTAGTTATTTGCTTGATTATTTTTTGACGCTGTGTTGAGCATCCATCTGAAGTGTGCGTGACTGAGTGTTCAGGGTGCAAAGAGTGAAAACGGTACGCAAACCTAATAATTTTGACCCCTTCACCCCTCCCTGCTCCACCCTCTACAAAAATGAGTAGTTTCTGGACCATATTGACTTGAAATTTTACACTTGGTAATTCCTAAATTGACTGATGCCTCACACTAGGGCAGAGAGTTTAAAGTCCTCACAGTTTCATGCCTCAAGGCTTGCTGGTTTGGCAGTCAGTGGAAAAATAATGAAAGAAATACATTCAGTTGGATTTAAATAATTATAATTAAGATTTAAATATCAATTCCAACTGAGCAATGACTCACGATACAGAAAACAAGACATTGATTGCATTATATTAGGTGGCTTGATCCAAATGAGCCAAGAAAGCTTTTTTTTTTGTTTTGTTTTGTACCTAATCATAAAAAGCCCCATATTCTGTAGTAGTAAGTCATGGAGTGAAATTCAGTACTTTAACTATATTCAATAGACCTTACTGCAGTTTTCAAGACCACCTTGATGGGTTGGTGGGTAGGCATGACCTTGCAGTATTTGTACGAGAATTCAATGTCAAATAATTTTTGTGAAAAATTCTGTTATGATAAAAATATCAGAAATATGGCAAACGTAAGCAACAGTTGTAAACGTTACAGGAAAAGAATTCTTCTGTAAAAGAATTTTCTTGTTGCAAACTAAAATTTCCTGAAAAAAATTACAGACAATGCAAGGAAAATCTATTACCAACCAAAAAGGCAAATTAAAGGACAGGTACAGCCATAGCCACTATGAAGTAAGCATCCCTACCACTCCCAAAATGCATTATCAGTTGCCTCAGATGTCCAGGCAGTCCAGGCAGTCCAGGGAACAATGTAAACATTGACTCAGTTTTGTGTAATCAGATTAATTGTTGCTAAGTGCATTATTTCATGACAACGTACTTCAACAAGTTAGGTAAACATATAGTATATACCACAAAAGCAAATTATTTCTGGTGTTATCGCTAATTGAGATATCAGATCAAGAAAGTATAAGGTTATTAATAAAGAGTTAAATTTCAGCTGTAAGCTTTTCGAGTTATTGATTTGACAATTTACTGTACGTTGTAAAATTACAAAAGGAAACACTAAATTTAGGTTTTAAAACACTAAAAAACTTACTTACTTACCTTTCAGTCTCAAAAAGTTTTCCTCTTTACTGCTTTAAAAATTTGAGCTTGTGTTTACTACTCGCCGAAGTTCCTTGTATTCTCTAGTGTGACAAAAAAGGTCACGCAAGCAAGAAAAGGCTTGGGCACAAATTCAGTAGGCTTGGCTACTGAGTTGAGCCTGGTTTCTAAGCTCCTTCAGAATGGGTCAGCATTGGTCAGCATTAGATTCCATCCACCAAAACCACCTCGGTCGAGAGGGACTGAGATGGAATATTTAATGACTTGCAAAACATAACCGAAGATTCTCGGAAATCCGCAAGTGATGTAGCCGAACATCAAAAGCTGTAAATCCCATGATTCTTGAGGAACAAACAGAAACAGCATAGCGAGAATTTTAAGTCGCGAACCATTGATGGTAGACATGCAGATAATTTAGGATACGTAAATTCTGTTGATGAGGCGCTTAAACTTATTGCGGAATTTGAAACAGGATTGACGACGAAGTTTTCTTTCTTTAAAGCTGTCAAAGGTTTCGGGAACATATATTTATATATATTTGATATAGCTCTTAAGCATTACAAAGCTTTGCTATCGCTATTGTGCATTCTCACTAGTTTGTCTAGTTCAAGTCCTCTGGCATGGCTTGGATGATACCACAATCGTGGAATCATTCGGGTTAATTTAATGCTTACACCTCCTTCCTCGGACAGAAGTCACAAAATACTGGGGGAAGATACATGAGATATTTAGGGAGCAAAAATTCGTTTTTTACTGGTGTGCCTTTCCTAATTTTGGGAAGGAAAGTGTTCAATTGCCAGCACGGCATAGATTGAACAGCTGGAGAGAAAAGGAAACGATTTTTCAGAAGTGTTGATTGAACTCATATCTTTTACTGCTTTAATAAACAATGGAGGCTTCGGAGAGGGAGTCAGTGGCATTTGGAAAGGCACCAAGAATAATTATATATATGGTTTGTAGCTTGCTGCGTGACGTGCGTGACGAAAAAAAAGTATCATGATTTCCGGTTGTCAACTCCGCTTAACTTTTGAATTAGCGAAGTATAACCTGAAAATAGTTTGGCTTTACAACACGATTGTTTTTGGCAAGTTACAAAACGTAAACATAATTTTTCTTAGTGCTTTTCCGAATGCCACCAATGCTTTCCCGATACCTCCATTGTTTAATACAACAGTGAAAGATATATGTGCCATCAACACTTTTGAAAAATTGCTTCACATCTTAAGTAAACTGTTAACATTTCGGCTTTTCATCACTATTGTTTTCTGCAACTACAACTGATATGTCTAATATGAATTATTAAATTTGTTTCCCCGCTGACCAATCGTATTTCGGTCATTTCTTCCTCCCCCGCTCGTCGCCCGTGATGTAGTAATTCCCAAAAAGGTCTATTTGCGTAGTTTTGATATGAAGACGTCCCCGCATAGGGCCGCCATTTTTGTGTGGGATTTCCCACATTTTGTCAAGGCCCGCGAAATTTATTTATTTATTTATTTGTGGTTTCTATTTGGCGTTCAGTGAGCCGTGAAGACTGGATTCCTGTAGGCGTTTTTTCATAGTGTATTATACGGCGGCCATTTCTCTTCTCAGTCGTTGGGTTTTGGAGAACTTATTCGGAATTTCATATTTTTTTCTTGGGAATTTTTATTTCCAAGGTAAGAATAAGTCATTTCATATTTTCACGGGTTCTTTGCGTGCTTTAACTTTTCAATTTTGTTGTGGGAGCTTCACGATTAAGCTCTCGCGAAAGGCGATTACGTTTGTGCACCTGGTTTGTGTTCTTTCTTACATAATCTGAGGCGTTTGTTTCGTTATTTCTTCAGGTGTTTATAACAGAAGATTTTTTCACGCAAGCCAACACGCTGAAACGCGGCTTGTGTTCAGTGCGGGTTGCACAGGAGCTTTTACGCTTTCACAAGCCAACATTTATCGGCTTGGACCTTCGGTGCGGGTTGTGCCAGATTGAAAGGAGTCATTGTACTCTCGCGAGCCAACATTTGTCGGCTTGAATATATTTGTGTGGGTTGCACTTCAAAAAGTCTCAGAGTGTCTCAAAGTGTCTCACGAGTGTCTCAAAATGTCTCACGAGTGTCTCAAAATGTCTCACGGGTGTCTCAAAGTGTCACAAACTGAAAGAAACTATTGTTTGCCTTGAACTGTCAAGAGTGTGATAAGAATACATGAAAGTCATATATTTGTACTGCGGAAAATACATTTTAAGCAAATGAAGATCATCGCAGTATATACTCAACTTAAGCAGTTGAGAAATAAGGCCTGAAAAAAATTCAGGCCTGAACGGGAATCGAACCCATGACCTCTGCGAATACCGGTGCAGCGCTCTAACCAACTGAGCTATCAAGCCAACTGGGAGCTGGTCAATTGTGAGTTCTTTATATACCCGTAGATGGAGAAGGTGTGATAAGAATACATGAAAGTCATATATTTGTACTGCGGAAAAATTTCAAGACTGTGTGTTCTGTAGTTTATTTTTGTCTTTTGTAAATGGTTGTTAAACTGGACAACTCTAGGAAATGCTGCTTATTCATTTGGTACCAGAACAGGCCTTTTAAAATTAAGTCTGAAGTCATCTTTCTAAGAGTTGTCCAGTTTAACAACCATTTACAAAAGACAAAAATAAACTATATATATATATATATAGTATATACTCAACTTAAGCAGTTGAGAAATAAGGCCTGAAAAAAAATTCAGGCAGCTCCTTTAGCATCTTGGCTAATTTCTAACTGCAACCTTTATTGACAACCCTGCATTAAACAATTATTCCACCGTTAAGTCTGCAACCCCTCCTCCACCCCCCCCTTCCCCTCAACCTTTCTTTTTTTTCTCCCTACCTTCCATTTGCAATTTTACAGCAACAAATTAAGCATTCTTGATCATCAACTGTTTTACCTTGTTTTCTGAAAACAACTAATTCTCAGAAACTTTCACTGTCATTAATTTTTGTTGTCCTTTACCTTTTTTGAAACAGGTCAAACAGTTTACCACGCACTGCGGACCTATTCCAACACGATTTCTAACTGCGTGAAAATATTTAATTAAATTTCATTGTCGAAGTTAATTCGTCTTTGTTTTACTATAAATTCATTACGCTAGGTTTAAAGATTTGCGAATGTCAAGCATTTCCCACATTTTATAATGTAGTGTTGTTACTGTATGGATAAGTTTTAATACGAATAAAATTAATACGAATGCTCCCAAAACTAGCATGAAATTATTCCGAACTAATACGTTACCAACTCCTAAGATGCTTTATACATTAGTAAGTACCTGTTTTGTGCTATCGCAAAAGCCGTTGCACTGACTTGGCAAGCTTTCTTTTCATTGATGATGTTTCCCACATTCGCTCTCTCTGCAATTACACAATATGTCTTTACTGCTTTGTTTCATGCTGCCACTTTTGATCTAATTTGGATTATTCACGCCTGTCAGAACAATGATGCTAGCCAATGTCTGGCCACAGATCAATGCAACTTTTGATCATCCACAAAACATTGTCTTTGTTCATTTGCTGGAAATTGTCACAAATTGTTCGAAGTTGTACACAAGTGATTGACATAAGCGGGGCAAGGCTGATCATTTGATTGACGGTTCAGTGCACCGTTGTGTAACTTACAATTTCAGTCAAGGCAAATTTAGCACCAATGCTCCTTTCAAGTTTTTTTTTTTGGGAGGGGGGCGGGGGCGGGGCGGGGCGGGGGGCTTTCTGGGCATCGAAAAGGATTTTCTCGTATTTTGGGGAGCTCGGAACAACCCGTTAAAATGTCTCTGCCTTTGAGGGTAGGTGGGGGGGGGGGGGGTCGAAAAGAAATTACAAAGAAATGCTATTTTTTTTGGTGTGCTTAACAAATGCAGTTCCAAAAAAGGAAGGTATTGGGAAAATTTTACGTTTTAAAAATAGCAGAAATGCTGCTACTCTTAAACAATTTAACCGTCGAGTATAATGCGAACTCTCGAGTAGTTAAAGAACTGAAGTCAGCCTGTTAGGAGTTCTTCTGTAGTTCTTTGTTGTATTTTTTAATTTCAATTAACAAATAGAGAAGCCTTGACTGTGCTCTGTTCTGTTATAAAGCACTTAGGAAGCGGCTAGAGCACGAAAGAAGTGTAGGGAGAAACACGAGACGTAGTCGAGTGCTTCTTCCCACTTCTTGAGTGCTCTAGCCGCTTCCTAAGTGCTTTATAACAGAACAGAGCACAGTCAAGGCTTCTCTATTTGTTTTATAATAAAGAATCCGTTAAATTACAAAACAAACTTTATTTCCAAAGCGAACAAGAATGTCGTCAGCATGATCTATACTCTCATAAAGCACGCTACAATAAGCCAATCAGAATCCTTGTTAGAATAGTTCAAATAATCTGATTGGCTGTACAAGACCAAAGCTGTCAAAAGTGTCAAACCATCAAAGTTCACATTCTACGATAGTTTACAAACTAAAATAGTTCGGCAAGTCAAATTTAACACTTTTGCCTGAAGCTTTTACGTCTCTTATACAAAATCTTGAAGTGAAATGTTCAGTAAACTTCAGCCGAATTATGGCTCATAAAAACACGCGAATTTTTTCCACATGACAAGGTAGAAAACAAGCTGTTCAAGGTGAGTGTTTTTTGAATGAACGACAGCCGAATTCACCGGAACATGAAGATCGCTCGTGATGACAACGTCGCAAAACCCGGCTGCAGTGACTGATGTGAATTGCCACTCAACGTATCGGAAAGGATGTCAGAGCAAGCTCTTATTTTTTCACTCGAAGGGCGGCCGATGTAGTTCCTGAGGCTGGCTTTACTGTGATGACCGGAGATCGCCATGATGAGCGAGCCGCGATGAACTTCAGCATGATCATATTCGCTCAGACACCGTCATGATTAGTATGAATTTTAATTATTATGCCAGTTTGGTTATGTTTTTCATCATTTCTGTTTTGTTCTGTTTTGTTTTTGAACACTGAACTTTATATACTATACGAGTGTTAGCTGTGTTTGATTTTTATTACCGTACGTAAGCTTGCAATCTAACCGAGCGTGAAAATCTTTAAAACTCGGAATGTTTATTTTGTTTTTCCTTTGAGGATTTTCGTATCTGTTCACGTTTTAATAACGTAAATTACGGCGCCTGGTATGTTTACAAACCTTTGTTTGATTCTTCTGTTGCTACTTGCCGGCTCGCTTCAGTTCCGAAATTTCTCTTTCAATTATCGGAAAAAAGTTAAAAAGAAGTCCCGGAAAAGATCGAACACAGTACAATTGGCATATGGCGTGACAGCTGTAGCTCAGCCTGCAGGTCTATGCTCTATACTCTCATAGAGCACGCTCTTTCAACCAATGAAAGCGCGTGTTATATCCGAACTTTATTTTATAATAAAGTTCGGATATAACACGTACTTCTTTCTAGCTTTTCTTTCGTTAATAAAAGTGAAATTTCGGAACAAGCAAGCAAAGGTTTGCAAAAATGCCAGGCGCAGTAATTTACGTTACTGTAAGGTGAGCAGAGACAAAAATCCTCAGAGATAAAACAAGATAGACAGTCCGAGTTTTTTTAACGGTCTTCACGCTCAGTTAGATTGCGAGTTTACGTACGGTAATAAAAATCAAACACAGCTAACACTTGTATAGTATATAAAGTTTCGATTTGAAATTAAAAAAAAAACAGGAATTATGAAAAATATAACCTGGCATAACTGTTAAAATTCATACTAATCATGACGGTGTCAGAGCGACTTAAGGTCTATCGCGGCTAGCTAATCATGGCGATCTTCAGTCATCGCAGTGGAGCAAGCCTCAGGAACTAAATCGACTACCCTTCGAGTGAAAAAATAAGAGCTTGTCCTGATTACCTTTCCGATGTGTTGAGTGGAAGGCCAGATCAGTCACTGCAACCGAGTTTTACGGCGCTGTCATTCCGAGCGATCTTTTTGTCTTAGTGAATTCGGCTGTTGTTCATTCATAATACACTCGCCTTGAACAGTTTGTTTTCTACTTGTAATGTGAAACAACTTGCGTTTTTTTTGTGAGCCACGATTGGGCCGAATTTCACTGAACATTTCACTTTCAGATCCTGTATTAGAAACTAAAACACTTCAGGCAAAAGTGTTAAATTCGACATGCCGAGCTATTTTAGTTTGTAAACTATTGCAGAATTTGAACTTTGATGGTTTTTGAACTTTGATGGTTTGACATTTTTGACAGCTTTAGTCTTGTACAGCCAATCAGATTATTTGAACCATTCTAATGCTGACGACACTGTTGTTCGCTTTGGAAATAAGATTTGTTTTGAAAATTGAAAGTAATTCTTGAGGAATTTAACGGATTCTTTATTATAAAACAAATAGAGAAGCCTTGACTATGCTCTGTTCTGTTGTAAAGCACTTAGGAAGCGTCTCGTGTTTCCCCCTACACTTCTTTCGTGCTCTAGCCGCTTCCTGCGTGCTTTACAACAGAACAGAGCACAGTCAAGGCTTCTCTATTTGTTAAATAAAGTTGGTTATTTGAACTCGGATGCAAAGAAACTTGTTTCGTTCATGTTTACGCAACACTCGGTTCCCAGTCGTGCGGTTTCAGTCGTGTTTTTATGTCATGAGAATTTGTAAGTTTTAAAACTTAAAATTGTCCATTTCAACTTTGCGACTAAACGATCCTCATTTCACTTACGTTGCTTCTTCCGCCAAACTAAATAAACGTTTGAGTTTGAAAACAATTCTCTCTCACTGAGGTCTCTCACTGACCTCATTAGCAGTAAGGAGGGGGTATCATAAATTCGTGGACGGATGGGTCGTACCTGGTACACTTTCACTCGAAATGCGAGCGCTAAAGATAAATATTGCGCACAGTGACCACGGCGCGAGTAAGTTGAATAACTCTCAACACTAAATGAATAATAATCGTAATTCGCACGGGAAGAAAGCTAAAACAAAGCCATGAACGAAATGTAATATTCGGGGACTTGCACAAATTGCATTTAAATCACGACCATCCTGAAATACTCCAGGATACCAAAAAAAACAACAACAAGCAAACAAACATATTAATGAAGTGAAAAATATTTCCCGCTCCAAATATTTCCAGTATTGCCGTATAAACAAATAAATAGCCTAAGCCACCAAGAGGTAATTTATTTGTTGAAGACGATGACCAAACGTTCAAAAACACGCCAAAAAGCTTCCAGGGAGGGAGGGAAAGGCATATTGCCTGATAAAAGTATAAGTTAATACCCCAGATCCCTCCTGTGAATCTGTATCAAATAATTCCTGCACAAAAATTACTATTCAGACTGTTGATTCCAGGCCTAATTTCACCCCTGTAGTATAGTTGACTCACGGTGAGCAACAGGTTTGCTTCCGCTCAAAAACCCCTTGCAACCACTTTGTCAATGAAATTCCACACAAGTACGCATTGCGGACCTATTTTTTTCTTCTTGTTTCATGGATCGTATTACCTAAGTGAGCTCGAGTAGCCTATTTCCCGCGAAAAGATAGTCTAAAAACAAACCGTTCTGTGAAAAACGCCGTGACATAGGCCCAGTATGGGAGTTGAAGGCTCCAAGTGATGGGCTCCTGTCCTTACCTAATTTGCCAATTGCTTTCCAGGTATGATCTGCGAAAAACCACTTCAATTTTTCAAATTTGAAAATTCTTAGCTAAAACCGTGGCTTCCAAAATTTACTTCTCACCTTGGCTAAAAAAAATTTAGGTAGGTTCGGCCAAGTCTCTATGGTCATTGTCCCCCGTATAGTCGCTGGCAATGGCCTATAAACTAGGGGTTTAGTGTTAACGAGTAAAATCCCTCAAGAAGTCTACGACAGTTAGACGAAACGCTTCGGAGAATAAAGAAGTTTTACAACTACTGTTCGCAGAGCACTGGTCACTAGGTTAGTTTTTTATTTTTTTTCAAAAAGCTTTTTTAAAAATTGCTTAAAAAAACTATTTAAAAGTTATTGAAAAAAAATCAATAAACGCATGAGTCGGAGCTATCCCTGTCAGCGGTGAAATACAGGAATGGCTCCAGTCTCTGGTCGTCCGCCTGAACTGACTAAATGAGTTTGTCGACGGAGCTAGTCAGCAGATGACTTTGTAATCGCCGGATCATCGCTGAGCGACCTCGCCGAACAAGAAAGGCTACCTTCCCTTCCATATGTAAGCAATCATTCCTTGTTTGACACGTCGGTGTTTTCACTCGCATTGTAGTTCGTTTTTCCGCTTCGAGACACACTTTTAAACAATACTCACAAGCAAGGAGTTAAGATATAACTTATTAACTTTTACTATTTTTATCATCCAATTACAGGTCGGAGCCATTCCTGTATTTAGTCGCTAGTCTTTTCGTTATGAAAATGAAAAATGACGAATTTTTCAACAAATTCAACGTACTTGGTGAGAGACATGCAAATGTTTTTGGGAATTGTATTTATAATCAATCAGTTTCAGTCGAATAAGCACTTGTCGCCAAGCTACTCGCTGGAATGAGACAGTGACACTCCCGTTTCATTTCGCTCTTCGTTGTCTGTACGTTTCCTTGTAAAAGTAAGGTTTCTTTCGATATGTCATAAATGTGTCATAAGGGCAAACAGAAAGAACTCAAGTTTGTAGAGTTTTAGGGGGTTTCTTTAATGTACCACACTTGTGACATGACAGCCAGGACACATTACGCGATCGAAAACATATAAAATACGATGCAACAAAGGTATACAGCCCAACACTGACTTTTCTTGATGTATCCCTCTAAACCTATTTTGTCACAGCTGAAACACACATTCTCTTGGCTTCGGTGAGCCAACTCGTGAATTTGAAAGGGAATAAAACTGTTTTATGTTAAACCCTTGTTCAGGAATACAAATAACTATGGGTCACCAGACAATAACTGTTCCAAATGTGCTCGTCTGCGACAAATCTCAATGATGTATATCTTCACAATTGTTTTTTTATTTACTCACTTTCCTTCTCTTTTATGCATAAATTATGGATATTTCAATGAGAAATGTCTAATGATAGGGCGAAAATAGCAAAGGAAGACATAACCTGTCACAACAAACCTCATTTTTGTTTTGTTGGAGCATACATCATCAAAATGGTGATACAGTCAGGCATATGCCCTTTTGAAGCGAAAAATAATATATGCAGCCTTGCCAAATTTTTTTCTTCCTACAGAAAACCCGTTACCTTAAAACTTTGATACTAAGGTATGCATTTCATAAAAATTATATTTGTAGTCGTTTCTGTGATATGCTGACTGACATCTGATATGGTACAGGCTGTGCAGAATCTATGCAAAATGCCGCTGACTCTTAATGTCGATAATGATATACTTGTAAACATATGTCACATCATTTCATGATCAGTGCAGGATAATAGTCTACCCGGGTGAAATGTAAGCAACTTGTATGTATAACCTTATGTATGTATTTTCTATGGGAATCAAAGTTTTAATCTGATATTTGCTAAGGTTTATTTAATCTACGCATTTTCTCCTTGCTTGGTGCATTTTCAAAGTCTGATACCTCCATAGAAGGTTCCCAAAAGGGTTCTTTAATCCCGCGATTCTGACTAAAATTTTCTCTCAATCCCGAAATCCCTACGGTTAAAACCGGCCGATCCCAATCCTGATAATAATGTTTTTTCTCAGTCCATCACATCAACTTAAAAGGTTCTTTTCGACGGATGTGGATTTTCTCAATTGGCATTGATTCATTGGAGTCTTTGCTCACCGTAAGGCGTAAGTTTATCTCTTTTCACCGAGGCGATGATATAATTCACTTTAAGAGCCTTCAAAGGTTTACACGAGTAACGTACGCTAGTCACAGTAACGACTTCCTTTCGTTGAACTACACTCACGGAATAACGGGTTAGTGAAGACATGTCAGTATCATACTGACCTGTCTTTACTAACCCTTTGAGTCAAAGAAACGAATAACACTGTCGAGAACCAAAGGTGACGACAATCCTATAGTTCCATAACAAGGGATCAAAGAAAAATTAACTAAAAACAATTGTGCTGAAGCGAATATTTCTTCCCAAGCGCAAAACTCTCCGGAGCGGAATATCAGCGTCTAGGTCCAAGATTTAAGAGTGTGTCCACGATAGCACCAGGCAGTCGTGCTACATGCCATCTCACCGATTTCAATGAAACTTTGCCAGTTTAAAGGGTCTACCCCAAAACTAAAAAACTGGTTTCTGTTTTGGTTTTTTCCGGGGGGAGATAGGCCACCACTCGGTTTTTCTTGGTTTTCACCTAGGAAATCGCCTTAAAATAGGTAAAATGTATGAAGCTCTCACTGCGATGGTATTCAAATAATTACTCTGAGGGTTAGCACACATATTTTTTTTATCCTTAGTTAGTGTCCACCGCAAGTATCAGTCAATTTGACGGACGGCTTGTCAATCAATAGAGGCAAATAAACGACTGTGTTTTTAGACTTTTCGATTCATCCAAACATTTGACAACTTTTAGGTCAATTATCTCCCTTGCCAGAAAGCTACAAGACCAATCTTGATTCTCCTTTATAACCCATCATTTTCATCTTTGAAAATCATCAAAAAAATGTTTGGGTACTACCACATTTTTGTCTTGGATGCCTTTTAAAATCTGCGACTGTGACAAGTTTCTCTCAACTACACCTGTCACGCAAATCTTGTTCTAGGCGGTCTCTTGACCAAATAACCTACATTTTGTAGCTCCCTATACAAGATGGTTGATCAAGAAAAGGTAAAAGATGTGAAAAACTTTCGAGATTTTTGGTAGGAATGGAAAATTTTACGTTTAGTGAGATGCATGTAGGCGAAAAATCGATGGGAAAATCGTAGCGTTTCTATTTTCTGTCATTTATTAATTTTGAAGATTTGCTAAAAAAATTAGGAAATAGGGCTCTTGTACAGAAAAACACGTTCATTGGTCTATAATTTGATTGTTTATTATCATCGATGCTTATTTTAGGAGATTTTAAAGTCACACGCTGCGTGTTGGTTGACATTATTACAAGTTCCGGTGTGCTACAACTTCGATTTTTACAAATCTCCAAAGTAATGAACGACATAAGAAAGAAACGCTACCTCGTGAATAATAACAACGAGTGAATAAAAATCGTTCAAGCAAATATCCATGGTGTAATGTTTTTATTTCATACGTACTACGAGATTTTTTCTTACTGGAAGCCGTACGCTTGTTGCCCTCCACTGTGAAGTATTATCGTTCATGTCTACGATTGGACGAACGATGTATTTTCAATCATTCGCTCAGTATGTATGAAATAAATTACGGTACTTTCAATGTTGGTTTTGAGAATCAGATACCGTATCAACACTTTTTTGAGCATAAATCTTTCCAAATCATGAAAAATTATTATTTGTTATCAGAACGATTGTCTGCCGCAATCCTCAACCCATAACAAAACGCCTACGATCTATTTTTTTTTGTGAAAGAGCGTTTCCTGTCCATGTAAAACGTTTGAAGGACTACCCTTCTGATCCCCTAACTCGATCAGCTAGGAGGTCGTTCAGTTTAAAAGTTCCATTTTCTTAAAAGCAACTGAAGTGGTTACTTAAACAATTTTTTAAGGGTTTTAAGTAATTCAAGAATTAAATAATATTTATAAACTTCCATAGTTACAAAAGTGCCCTAAAAGTTACCAAGGTCAGGTGCCCTTAAAAGTTACCAAAGTGCCCTGCACAGTTACAAAAGTGTCTGTTACGTTACAGAAGTGCCCTTTTGTGTTACAAAAGTGCCTGAAAAAAGATACAAAAGTGCCCTTTACTCTAGCTCTCCCCTCTCTCCCCCTTCTCTCCCTCTCTTTCCTTCTCTCCCTCTCTTTCCCTCTTTCCTCTTGAAATATTTGCTTTGACTAAATGCAAATAATAACAGTCCAAATGTCTCCGAAAGGACTGTAATAGTATTAGTAAAAAAGGATTTACTACATTACTTAACACACACGCCACTTGCGTAGCACACGATTCGGCAAGACCTCTTCGTCAATTCTCTCTCTCTCTCTCTCTCTCTCTCTCTCTCTCTCTCTCTCTCTCTCTCTCTCTCTCTCTCTCTCTCTCTCTCTTATCTTTCTTTTAAATTTGATGACGTCCTCAATTTTCTCTTGTTTAATTTTTTGTCTTCATCAGATTCTCCACAGTCTATCTCGCAGATTCTTTATGGTTTTTTCATCTTGCTGCTGTTTTCATTTAACTGCATCCATGTGAGCTTGAAGGTCTCTTCGTTGTCGTAAATATTTTTCTTTCTCAGCGGTCGATCTTTCCCTCGCTTCGGATATGGCGGCTTCGGCCTGCTCTTTCTGTGTTCCCATTTGTTCTTCAACCATGCGTTTGATGTTTCTTTGATCTTCGAAGTGCTTCTCTTCTAGGCGAGTTATCTGAGATACAAAGACTTTAGGGTTATATTTTGTTATCAATTCAAAACACGACTTACTCTGGAGAAACTTGCTATAGGTTACCCTTTGACCATACAGCACCTTGTAAAACGAACGCCGAGAAACAGAAGAGGAAGAGTTTCAATGAAGTTGTTGTATTCAGAGTTTCTCCTTCGAAACACAGAGTGGAAACAAGAACCTTCCTATTTATTACCTTAATTACTTGCATTGCAGACTATAAAATAGTCACAGTAGCAAGAACTTTACTATAAATACCAAATGTACCTTTCAAAGTCTCTTCTCAGATAAATGAAGGATATTGAATTATGCTAGGATATGTACGTCTGAGTTGTACGAAAATGAAATGAAATTTTGATTCCTCTCCACTTTGTAACAAAAACATTTAATTGGTAAAGGTGATAAAATTTTATGTAAAACTATTAACTTTCCTTCGATTTCTTCTCTGTCCACCACCAAATGCAAGTTCTCATCCTACAAAAAAAAGGATGAAAATGAAAAAATAATTAAAAGAAAAAAGTTAAGTAACAATGAACATATATGAAAATGTATTTTATTGCAACAGGAAAGTTATCAGCTATAATGCAGTAAGATAAAAGAAGTATCCAGAAACCAAAAATAACTCGTTTATATTCAAATCTAGCTCGGTAATCTGGGCTCTCAATTAAGAATAAAACTGACCCTTAGCCTTTCTGTCTCTTCAGCCTTAGCTTCTCTCTCGGAGGAGATATTTTCATAATACTTTCTCCATGTTCTAATTTGAGTAAGATTTTCCTTCATCTCTTTAAAAATGTTGCTGTCAGTGTAATGAAACACGGATCAATGTCAGTATCTGAGCAACTACGCACCTCCTCCTCCATTAAAACAACATCAACCCTTACTTGTTATTAGTGGACTGTTTTTGGGTTTGTTGAGGGGTAGGTGCAGTTGCTCAGATACTGACATTGACTCTGCAACGCTTTTCACGTTACCATTTTTCACTCCTAAAACATTTCATCAACGTCCGTTTAACTAGAAAATTTTTCTTTAGTTTCGCGGCCGAGAATCATGATTAACATTGCATACTGAATATTACTTTAAATAATGGTAAAAATAAATGGTTGTTGGCCGTGGTATTTCGTTTCTTTTCTTATTGTTTTGGGCAATAAGTGTATACAGTAAGCAAACCGAACCTTTCCATAAACCGCGGGAATGGTCAGGTGAAGGAGTTAGAGGAAATAGTATGAAAGAGAAAGTTCATCGTACGCTGAACCAAAAAAAAAAAAATTACCATACCAATTCATAGATGTAAGCCAAGTTTGACATAAGCTCTTGTCGCCTTCAGCCTGTTGCCTGAAGTCGCTGTCACTGAAGTTTCTGATAAACAGACCTCAAACGCTTTCAAGAATCAAGAAGTCGTGATCATTGGGATCATGGACGTCTTGTGAGGACTGGGTTCAACCACACAACGCATAGCGTTTTCATCAGGTCACTGCACTGTTCCTCGGTCATTGTTCTCTCTTAAAAACCCCTCTAAGCTTCGTCTGAATAGTTCTAGTGACATAGAAATAATAGAATTTAGTGGTGGTACATTTACAGAGTGTTTCTTAACCCTCTAACTCCCATGAGGGACCAAGACAGAATTTCTCCTCACAATATCGATACAATATCAAGCAGACAAGTGATGAGAACAAACAAAAATATTAATTAAGGGATTATTAGTTGATCCAATACCAAATGCTCCAAACTAACATCACAAGATTTATATGACAGACAGTAAGGAGAATTGTTAATTAGATTTTGGGACTTAAAGGGTTATTCCATTGGCAGCAATGAGTTCGGAGTGATTTTTCGCGTGGAAGGAAGAGCACCGATGAACCCTGAGAAAAACCCTCAAACTCTTCCTACATGTGAGTTGAGATAAATTAGGTTCTTTTTCTTTCTCTTAAAGTGAAGTAAGGCGAAATTTTGCGTTCTTTTGAAAGTTATGAAAACATTAGGAACACAGTGTCCCATCTCGACCACCCAACTGAAAAAATAACTCTTGCATGCTACGAATGCCTATGTTCACACAAAGGTAGGTAGTACATCGTAAACCTTGCACAGGCAACGTACATTGGATCTGAATGAATCTTCACAAAAAAAAGCCTTCAAACTGATTCCTTGTTTCCTTAATAGGGAATTGAAACAAATGCTACATCCACCTCTACCTTTGCATTACATAACTCAGGCGGATATCCATTCCTATTACTCGGACCTAAAACTGCTGCTGAGTTCTCGAGCTTGTACGATTTTATAGAAAGTTTATGGTGAGAAAAAAAGTATGTTTTCGAAGACGTCTTTCAAGAGGAGCGAAACTCTCAGAGTGCCTAATGTCATTGAGTAAAGAATTCCTAGTTTTTGGTCCATGAAAAAATATATACAGAATGTATGATAAGCAATTAATAACGATTAGGGGCAGACAAAATCCGTATTATTAAATTCTGGAGTTTTGACGAAGTTTTACTCATTTCTCTATGGTTTTTTGTATGGTATAATTAATGATTGGTTATTTGCTTGGCTGCTTGACTAGGTCAAGGTCGCATAATAAAGTTTCTTTGCAACGATTTTCGAACACTCTCAGGAAAAATTTATAATTGACTTATAACAAAGAGCAGTGATGTATTTGAAGGAGCTGTATTGCAGTTTCTTGCTTGCAATGGACTAGCATCACCCTTGTTACTCATTGTCGCTACATGCTGAAGAAACGGGGATAGGCTCTTGCTGGGTGGGCCACTAAGCTAGACTTCAGCTTTTAGTATGATTGTAGTTTCTAGAAATTAGGAATTTGTTAAAGGCTCTAAGTTCTGTTGGTTTTTTTGTGTTTACAGGCCGAGGCTCATCGAGAATACCAAGTTGTTATCATCCAACCATTGTACCAATGCACTTGCAGATACCAAGCATATTGTTTTGTTTTTGCAGTAGTGTTTACATACCAAGAGTTACTGCTGTTGTTCGGGATTTTTTTGGCCTGGGAGACACTCAATGTCACCCTACCTGCCCTGAATGACTCAAGGTACATAGGAATGTCGGTTTATAACGTGTTCGTGTTGTCCACCATCGATGCCGTTGTGTCGCTGACATTGGAAGGATCTGCGTACTATGACGCCTCCTATGCTATTTCATCCATGTGCTTGATCATGAGTACTTCTTTGAAGACGCTGTTGGTGCTCCAAAGGTGAGAATTTTATGGTTGGAAACCTATCATTAACACATGTGATTATAAGGGTTTCTGGCTTAACTGTATTTCATTCATCATACTCTATCAAAAGGCGTGAGCAATTTTTGACTGTTTTGGGAGTTACCTTCCCTAGATAATGGTTTATTCCCAAACGGGTTTCGCAGGTTCCCTCTCACATGCTTAGAGAAAGTCGTGATAGGAATAAACTGTCGTGGCCAAAATTGCAACGTTATTTTCTCTGGTGATCTCTAAGGTAGCCTTTTCAATCCAGATTTGTAAGTACGCTTTTTTATTCACGAAGAATTGCAGTGAGGAAATGATTGGCAGAAACAAAAGTCTAAACAACGGTCAGATTTTGTCCTTTGTGACATCGTAAAGAGGAGTGTGTCTCAACAAAAAAACATACTTTAGATAGTATCAGAAATATAGGAGTTATAAAGACTCTTGCGTTTGTTGCAGAATTACCAGTTTTACACTAAGGACAAGATAACCGCCCAGAGGATCGAACTGTTAACTTAACGGTGGGGCAAAACCCACAGTTTAACTGTAAAGCAATACAAACAGACCTTAGTGTATCAGAATGTGCAGGTAGAAAAAGAATAAAACTGCTTCCTTCAAAGTTATTCATGTCTCACTGTTTTCCAGTGTTTAAAGGCTTTAACCCTTTAACTCCCATGAGTGACCAAGAGAGAACCTCTCCTTATAATATCAATACAATATCAAGCTTAGAAGGGATGAGAATAAAGGAAAATATCAATTAGGGGATTATTGGTTGATCCAATACCAAATTCTCCAAATTGACATCATAAGAGTTGTATGTCAGACAGTAAAGAGAATTACTAACGAGATCTTCGAAGTTAAAGAGTTAAGTAAAACATTGAGTGCTCGGCAATGTGCTTCTGTACTATATAACTGTACCTTTTATTCTTTGTCTGAGTGTTTCAGTTATCCAGTGAGAAAAAATAATCGAGGCTTCGTTAGGATTACGTCAGAAGGCATGAATTGCTCGTACCATGAAGGTTATGACTTTCTGCCATACATAATTAATTTTAGCCATATTCATTTGAAAAATCTCTTGATAAAGATTTTTCTCCCTGATTAAAGCAAACGAGGAAACAAGTCCCGGAGAAACGGAAAAGACATTGGCAGTGGTACTGAACCCTTATACGTGCGAAGTCGTGATCAAACGCTTAATGTGCCAGGGGCATATCGCAGCTACTAAGATTAAAGGATGTAAAGGAAAAATCTATAACTTTATCCCTTATACGGTTAAGAATATATGAAGGTCATATATTTGAACTGCGGATAAAGACATGAATGAAAGTGATCTTCGCAGTGATGTGCACTACTTAGGCAGTAGTGAAAATAAGGCCTGAAAAAAAAAATTCAGGCCTGTACGGGATTTGAACCCATGACCTCTGCGATACCGGTGCAGCGCTCTACCAACTGAGCTAACATGCCAACTGGGAGTTGGTCATGATGGTGGTTCTAAATAAACCCGTAAAGTGATGAATAGACGGTTAAGAATATATGAAGGTCATATATTTGAACTGCGGATAAAGACATGAATGAAAGTGATCTTCGCAGTGATGTGCACTACTTAGGCAGTAGTGAAAATAAGGCCTGAAAAAAAATTCAGGCCTGTACGGGATTTGAACCCATGACCTCTGCGATACCGGTGCAGCGCTTTACCAACTGAGCTAACAAGCCAACTGGGAGTTGGTCATGATGGTGGTTCTAAATAAACCCGTGAAGTGATGAATAGACGGCTAAGAATATATGAAGGTCATACATTTGAACTGCAGATAAAGACATGAATGAAAGTGATCTTCGCAGTGATGTGCACTACTTAGGCAGTAGTGAAAATAAGGCCTGAAAAAAAAAATTCAGGCCTGTACGGGATTTGAACCCATGATGTGCACTACGTAGTGCACATCACTGCGAAGATCACTTTCATTCATGTCTTTATCCGCAGTTCAAATATATGACCTTCATATATTCTTAACCGTCTATTCATCACTTCACGGGTTTATTTAGAACCACCATCATGACCAACTCCCAGTTGGCTTGTTAGCTCAGTTGGTAGAGCGCTGCACCGGTATCGCAGAGGTCATGGGTTCATATCCCGTACAGGCCTGAATTTTTTTTTTCAGGCCTTATTTTCACTACTGCCTAAGTAGTGCACATCACTGCGAAGATCACTTTCATTCATGTCTTTATCCGCAGTTCAAATATATGACCTTCATATATTCTTAACCGTCTATTCATCACTTCACGGGTTTATTTAGAACCACCATCATGACCAACTCCCAGTTGGCTTGTTAGCTCAGTTGATAGAGCGCCGCACCGGTATCGCAGAGGTCATGGGTTCAAATCCCGTACAGGCCTGAATTTTTTTTCAGGCCTTATTTTCACTACTGCCTAAGTAGTGCACATCACTGCGAAGATCACTTTCATTCATGTCTTTATCCGCAGTTCAAATATATGACCTTCATATATTCTTAACCGTCTATTCATCACTTCACGGGTTTATTTAGAACCACCATCATGACCAACTCCCAGTTGGCTTGTTAGCTCAGTTGGTAGAGCGCTGCACCGGTATTGCAGAGGTCATGGGTTCAAATCCCGTACAGGCCTGAATTTTTTTTCAGGCCTTATTTTCACTACTGCCTAAGTAGTACACATCACTGCGAAGATCACTTTCATTCATTTATCCCTTATATTGGCTAGGAAATTTTTTCTTCAATGCAAGGCAGACCCTCACAATAAAATTCAAGAGCTTCGGCTTGAAATAAAGTTCGCATTCTTTTTTTTTTTTTATCCTGTCATTTTCAGCAAAGTATGTATTCACGATAACTAACAATTGACGAAAATAAAATTTAAAAAACTTTAGTTCCATATGGACAGCTCCCCTTCCTCCTTTGATGTTGCCGACTGTGGACCTTAATTTTTCTGTCAAGTTCCATATTGTGCAATTAAGTTTCATTAAAAGCGTCTTCTGGCAAATGTCCGTGCTGCTGAAGAAGAATAGGAAGCGAAGGTCTTTAGTCCAGGAACTCAAACTATACTTAGGTCAGTATTTTTGTTGAGACTCCTGATGTGAAAGAGTGATGATACACTTAATGATACTCACCCGCATACAACGCCAACAGCCATGTGCCAACGTGTAAATTTCATCTTAGCGACTATTTCAGTTTTCAATGAGAAAATACTGTGGATTTATCTCTACTTATTTTTCCCGAGATTTTCACTTTTTTAACACCTTGGCAATATTATTATGGAACCGTGGCTTCATAAGAGAGAATTGGTTTCCTGTATAGCTTCATGAATGCGTCAGGTTTGCAACATTCGATTGAAAAAAATGATATTCAGTACTTTGAACCATCAAAGATACTGCGAAACTTAGCAGAGCTCTGAAAAAACTTTTTTATTTAGCTGTCGGTCAAAATTTTACGCCAAAAAATAAAATACAAGTTTTTTGTTATGAATAGACAATAACTATCTATCCAGCAGTTCGCTTTATAAAGACTTTACTGCTCACTACTTCGTAGAAAAAAAATGTTATCAAAGAAAACTATTCCTGAAAAACGGTATAATTTACTGCTCACTACTTCGTAGGAAGAAATTTTATCTCAGAAAACTATTCCGGAAAAACAGTATAATTGCCAACGATTGTGCTTGAACTAAACTACTCAATCTAGAACCAAGGATGCTCAAAAACTTTTTTCCAAAGGACAAAAGACACACACACAAAAGAAATAATGGCAAATGAATATTTTCTTTTCTTCCAGCACTAAGCAGTAAGGAAGCCCTGATGAAATCATAAACCTCTACCATTTGTTTTTACCAAACATTTTTTCCTTGCCAAAGAATCATTCTATAGGCCGTTAGTTCATTCAAACCCTTCATTTATTTTTACGAACACGTCTCGTTGACTAATATTCTACGCTGTAAATTATCGTAGGAAATCAATCAAAGATGATCTTGCAATATCAAATAAATATCATTATCAGGCAAGCTGACTGTTTCAAGAACTTTGCCTTTTGTTCAAGCCTAATCGGGTATAAGGGAACCACGTTTTTTCATTGCCTTTTCCTCATGAATACAAAATTCTTTCACAAAAAAAGACTCAACTCGAGATTCTCCTCAATTTCTTAGTCGATATATTAGCTAATGCACTAACAGAAACCAACAAAAGTTCGCATTTATTGTAGAATCTCAGTATTAACTGCAAAACATGGCATATACTCGTGTTCTCGGCGTGAGGTTCTTAACACGCTGAAGTTTGGTTTCATGTCAAACCTCTTGGATAAAAAAAGCGCCTCAAATTCCTAATTCAGTACTGCGTGACAACCAACAATTGAAGGAGGAATGCATGTGCATTACGTATAGACATCACTTGTGATGCAAACGCGTAACATGCATGCCGCGGAACGCTTTTAACAACACAGCAATGGTATTGATAGAGCAAATCAACGAATGTTTGACTGAGCTTCTGTCCGGAAATTGAATTTTTTCGCCGATAAGCAAAGCTTTGAGGGCAAATGGTGTTTCAAGTTTCAAGAAAATTTGTCAGCCAAGGAAATTGTAGCGAAATTGTAGTCAGGTGGGTTCTTGTTACAATAATTCAGTGTTGACCGATCGACAGAATCTCGTATCAATAAGATGAGGTCCACGAAACTGAATCCTGCTTGATTGGACCTAACCTTCATTAGAAACATGCTGTTAACAAAGCTGTTAGAAGGAAGTGCTATTCAGGAACTGATCGAACCTTGTTCATATATAATCTACTGATTGCAGGATTGACGAGTTTAATTTCAGTTGAAGAGCTCGAGGTTAGGATAAATTACAATTGAATGGGGCTAGATTGAGTGCTTGAAGGCTTCAATTTGCAACAAAAATGAGCTGGTTTTGCATGATTCAAAATTGAGTATTCCCTTTCCACCTTCAACCATGTTTGTGAACAGAGAAGTACCGGATTGCTCAGCTAGAGAAGAGGTCATACGAAAGGACTAGGGGTTGCAATTGACATGCTATTAATTCGTTGATGGACAACAACTGCTTTGAGGCAGATTGTAAAAGTAATGGATGGTATAGTGTATGATCCGGGAATGATGTATTTCACTTATATATAAAGAATGAGGTATGAGGATAAAAATTGAAAGTTGTCAATTACAGTGATTGTTGATATAGTTGTTCGTTGATAATTTGATGTATATATTATATTGTTGTGAATATGTAAGTTAATTTGCCATATGATACTCTTTGTCTTTCATTTTCTTGCAATTAGATTGGTTACTTTATACAAGCCTTGAAATATGATTGGTTGTTGTAAAGCAAAAAATGGTGCGATTCATGAATAAATCGCGCCAATTAGAGCCAATCAGATTACAGGGACCACCAGTGATTTCAAAATGGATGTGATAAAAAAGGAATATGATGTTATTACAAGATACAAAAAATGAGGTGATAAACAGTGAATGTTTTCGATACAGTGAGTGCTGATATAGGTTGTTCATAGATAACTTGATTCATACATTACAATTATGTGAGTTAGTTTTATGTTATGTTGATTTTATGTTAAAAAATAAATCCAAAGAAAATGAGATTCTTTTCATTGTAATTTACTGCGTTAGAGGAAAATCAATCTTTTCAATAACTCAACAAAACCCAGTAAAGGCAAAAGATTCTTCTTAACAGAATATTCAAACGTCAGAAGAGCACAAAGACTTTATCAGTAAGAATGCTTTTGAATGTGATTCTTTACACAAACAAAGTCAATCTCTTGTGAAGAACAATCAATTTAAAAACAAATATTCATTCTTGAGTGAAGGACAAAAACTCTCATGAGGAGACTCAGAAACTAAAATTCTTCCCAAACAAATATTGTGTCTTCAGGGAAAAGCAGTAATTCTTCTAATAAGCATGCTTAAAAAATGAGATTCTGCTTAAATGGATATCATCTTGAGAGGAGAGCAGTGTTTCTTCTCAGAAGAATACCTCATTAACTGGTTCTTGGCAAAAGAATTTTGTTCTTGTGGGGAAAAACTAGTATTCTTCCAACAAGAATCAGACATACATGAGATTCTTCTCATGAGAATTTTTAACCTTAGGAAGAGACCCACAATTTTTTCCTTAAATAGATATCATCTTGGGAGGAGAGCAGTGTTTCTTTTAAGAAGAATACACCATTAAATGGTTTTTGGCAAAAGAATTTTGTTCTTGTGGGAAAAAACTAGTATTCTCCTGACAAGAATCAGACGTACAAGAGAGTCTTCTTAGAAGAATTCTTAACCTTGGGAGAAGACCCATTGTTCTTTTCTCAAGAAATAGGTTTCTTCTCTTCAGAATCATAATTCTCCTCTGAGGACGAAGAATCTGAAATGATAAATTCTTCTCTGAAAAGGCATGAATCTTTCGGAAAGAATTTAAATTCTGTTCAAAAGAATTGAAGTTAAGAGCGATTTAGAGTATAAAGAAAAACTGGGACTTTACGCCCATAACGAGATAAAAATGGCAATGAACAATACAAATAAACCAATACAAACTACGTTAAAGTACAATTTAGTGGCTGGTTAACAACCCATCGTTCTTATTTAAATGGTGGGCGTTCACTTTAATCTGAAACAATTTTGGCCAATAAATTTCGATTCAATTGAAAATGCATCTATACAATAAATATCTGTTTATATACTTTCGCCCAATGCTGGAAAACTAAACTTGGAAAAACAAAGTTACAAAGTTACTCACATATCGGTCCCGCTTGTCCCGCCAAGGGTTTAAAACGAAAAGACGAATGTTCACTAAGACTAATCGAAAACTTGCGAAGAACTGATTACAAGGATGCTAAACCCGTTTTTATATGCGCGTGGTGACGCTGAAAGGTCCGATTACAAAACAAATAGAAACACAAACAAACGGATAAACATTGTAACTGTGTTCGTATCTAGGATAATAGAAATAATTGAACTAATCAATAATCAATTAAATAAAAATGAGCCTTCTGGCTAATTTCCTTAACAGAAATTGTCCCCTCGAAATGCCAGTATGCCAGAAGTGGGTTTATTTCATTTGGACCAGCATTTAAGATCAGCTTTTTAATATTACCAGTGAACTCTTCTTAATGACTTCGTTCTTCTCCAATGTTCAATAAAAAAGATAAAAAAGTGAAACTCTAGACAAATATCGACGTAATGGTGGTTATTGCGTCACAACTATCCGGCGATTTTGTACCACGTGACGTTAAGTCCAGTAGAATCGCGTGAAAAGTTATGGGTGGGTTATAACTAGCAATACCCTTTATCACTTGAAGTTTTTCATTTAAAAAATAAAAAGATGCATGTGCACAACTGACAGAAAAACGATCCCATGAGAAAAAGGAAGATTATTGATTTAGTACTTCACGTAGTAATAGCGTAGCCATATTGGGGATACTTGTTCATTTGACAGTGGAATAATTAGTAAAAATAGAAATAAAGCTATTTATGAGTAAATGAAGCAAACAGTCATTCATGTTGTTGACAGCAAAGTTTCTCAGCTAAATCTGTACGATTAACAAACGGATGACAGAGTGCATCATGTAAGATCGTAAATGTTGCAGCTGAGCCATCCCTCTCTTTCCAATGTAGTAACATGTTGTAGATTTTTTCACGCTTTTTCCTATAGTCATCTTCAAACCCCGATAATGTTGCATCCTCAATTTCAAGACGACGCCCGAGTTCCTCCCAATTTTTGATTTTGCGCGAAAGCCACTCTAAATCTTTGTCAGTGGGAACTCCTTGCTTGACTAAAAAACAGACACATCACAGCAAAGTATCAAATTGAGGGGAGAGAGAGTAGTACGTATCGCAACTATTCATGCCATTTTGCTGGATTCCGCATTTTTATTTTGCAAAGGCAGGGGGCGGGAAGATGGAGTTGGGGGGGGGGGGGGGTTAACGGATACGCCCATAGAAATGTCCTCATTTTACCTGTGAAACGAGTTTTTCCTTTCTTTGGAGTTGAGGCGTCACTCGGAGACGAATCTTCATTACGACGTTTCACCTTTGGCCGACGCAAATGTTCAGTAGAACCAGCTGCATGACAACAAATGTATAAAAAAAATTATTAGAACAGATTTTTTGAGCCAACAGATTAATTGTAGCAATGAAGCTTTTTCCTTTCCTCATGAAACGTCTCCTGAGGAATTTGTTTCAAGGCCACTTCGTGTAATTGCATTATGCATCCCTACTATGCATCATTTTACACGAAATATGCACGCCCACATACGCGAACGGAAGATATCTTGTTCTTGTTTTTCTGCCTGGAAGAAAAATTGTCATCGCCTCGTAAACGGCTTTGGTGACCTACCATTTACATCTCTTGTTTGCAATCGAGCGAAAAGCTTAAAAAAATATTTTCCATACAACAAACAACTTATGGAAAAAAAAAGACATTCACTAAAAATAAAAACTTGTAAAGGCACTTGTAGCACTTCTATACTTGTATCGCATTCTTAGCAAGTATCAATAAAAACTAATTGGAGCAGAATTTTTCTGTCAGTAGATAAGCTTGTACACAGCCTTGACGATATTCCTTATCCGCTGAAAAGTTTTCAGGTTTTTCCGTAGTTTAGGGCCATTTCCCGCGATTGCATTACGCATCCCAACATGTTATATAAATCGTTTTACACGAGATAAGGAGGCCCAAGTATACAAACTGAATGCATTTTTTAAATTTTTTTTTTGTGAGTTTGGTGACCAATCATTCGTATTTTTTTAAAAATTCTAGCAAAAAAACTTGCAAAAAACTATACTTTTTGTAAAATAATAGCCAGTGTAGAAAGACAAAGTCGTTATAAAGGAAGTTTGCAACGGTAATTGTGAGTATAAAAATAACAGTTAAACATCAATGAACAACTGTGGCAGAGAAACAAGGAGCTGAACCACGAGGTCACTTTCATGGAGTCTACTTTGTACCTTCTGGTCTCCTTTTGAAATGTCATGCACCGCTTTCCCCACAAGAAGCGGTTGGTGACAACTGAACTCCTCTACTTTCACACAGTATTTCCTGTATCTCTGCATTCTACTTGGCGGGCAAGTTGCATTCCAGCAAACTGACATTGACTCAGCAATTAATCGAAAAATTCTTTTTCTGATGAAAAAAACTTACCAGTTCGTTTCTTACGTTCAATGGATTCCAAAGCCTAAAAAGTAGGAGGAATTAGTGGCAACATTACGCTTACAGTTGGCAGTTGATAGAATAAATCGATAGATAAGTATACGAGTAAAAATAATTTATAACGTATACTTCAATAACCCAACTGACTACCCTTTATGTGATCTCCTATGGAGTAAGTTTTTGGATACCACGTCTATTAAGGCGAATGGTTGAAAAAAAAAGTATGTAATGATTATCAGATGTGGAAATGGACGTCTTGCATCGTAAAGGTAACTCCCTACTCCTCTTTTCAGGCCTACACATTTGGAAATGAAAGAAACATTGTAGCTAAAATCAAAAAGTAGGAAACTTAGGAAAACATTAGGCTACAAAAATGTAGCTCCCTCAAATATAGTCACTCAAAGGGCTGCAGTTCACAGTTAGCTGATTCTAATACTTGATATTTAGAAAACGCGATAATAGTAATAAAAGGGAGTATAAGTATTTCTTCTAAACGCTCGCATCGTTTAAGACAAACTGCCTAAAACATAAGGCGAATCCTGTGTTTGGCACAAGAAAGATTATTTCAAATGTCTCTACCTTTCTCTCCTTTTTATTTGTGTTTGTTTCTTTTTTTACCTTTTCTGGTAATCACACAAATTTATTAATTAGAGAAAGATAATTGGAGCTGGAAGAACTTTTGAGGTATTTGTAAAAGATAAACCCTGGACAAATGTAGGTTTTGATGGGAATCGAACATCCTACGAAACTGTTGTGTGCGAAAGAGCTATCTGCCAACCGTGAGTTTCAAATTCTCTTGATTCGCTCTACGTAAATTGAATTAACTTTTTTTTTTCTTACCTGAACCCAAGGATCCAGTTTTTCTGCAGGATAGTCGGGAACATCATCAACAGAGTGTTCACAGCTCAGGCCAAAGCTTCTTAGCGGAATATAGTGGCCACAGTCAAAATGAGAGCAGCCTTCCTTTTTGTGCAATAAGCAAATATTAGTTCCGTCACGATACTTATCTGGACAAGGTTCACACAACGGGCATTTCACAGACAATTCCCTCGTGACTGATCGTAACCACGGACAGGTGATGCTTAGCCTAGTCTTGCAACGCTCCAGAAGACTGCAATAAACAAACATAGCAACAAGGACATCAACAACGCGAATAACGCAAGCATGACTCATTGTAACGTACGTTTACCTGAAGGCATCCCACCTGATCGAAAAAAATGGCACCCAAAAAGGTCTTAAATATAAAAAAAACTGTCACAGGTATCAGAACGATTTAAAAAGTCAAGAAAATTAAAGGGGACCTTTAGGTTTCCCTTTATTTACAGCAACGTGACAGTATTTCATCAATTTCTTTGAATATGGTATTCCATTTAATATAGTTTCAACAGTAATTATTGAAACAAAATAATGCCATGATTGTGGCTTACCTCAATAATTCTTCGCAAATTCTTTTCTCTTCCGTTTTGTCCGAGTCTTGCAGTGTCCAGATTTTCAACTCGATCACAGTTTTGTGACACTCTATAGTGAGGTGGTACACTTCACTGACATTGAATCTGACGGTGTATGCAAACAACGAGGGGGTTATACTGGAGTCACATAATTGTAAGGCCCATTCCCAAAAATGTACAACCAGTCTCCAAAACAGCCCGCTTGGAATGTAGTTGGTGTTAAATGTGAGAAATACAGGCAAAGGCCCATTGCGCATGTTTGTGCCCCTCGCATTCTTCCTCGGTGATCCTAACAAACATGGAACAAAATAAGGGTAATCTTCCCCCTTCTGGTTCTTAGAGTTGCATATGACACCAAAGCTTTCCATGATATGAATCAGTGAATCCCTTATATCATTCAATTTAAGGTGTTCAAACGCTAGATTTAGCAACTGCTGCGAAAGCAGTCCCTCTTTTTTAACTTTCTCGTAATCTTTGTCGATGATAAAGTCGTTTTCCCATGGTGGACTCACCGTAATTATCTTACATAGTGTTTGAATTAACCACTGCGGATACAGTACGACCAAACCATCTGGATTTTCAGGGAGATCTTGGTAGATAACTCTTCCACGAGCTTGTAAAAAGTGTAACAATTCTTCGACGTCATTTGTGTCATTAAACTGGCAAATGCCTCCAGAAATATCCTCTGCAAAACACTTCTTGCCAACATAAAGCTTCCCTTTTTTCACCATTTCCTCAACTTTTTGTTCCACACGGAGCCACTGCTTAGGGATTACCTTGCAGATATGTGGCATTTTTCCAGCCAGATAAAATAAATACTTACTCAAAGAAACGATCTCTGGATCTTCTTCTCTGTCTGGATTTGTGTTGCCTATGAAGAATGATTCTTTTGAAATATGGTGTAAGGTTGCTGGAGGAGCCATGCTACAAATGGTTCTCCTCACAGATTTCATTTTCTTGAGAGGATCCTTTACTCTATTAGCCTTTGTACCCACAAGCACCACAGGCGGCAAAGCATCTACAGTATTTGCCGAATTTCTCTGAAACTCTGGCCGTCCCAAAGACTGTACCAAGTCCAGCCATCTCATCATGTGATCGAGATTAGTGTCCTGGATGTAAGGCGAGTTTACCACTCTTTCATCGTGATTAGCCGGTCCTATCGGACATTGGGCAGGAGCACTTAACTTCTTGGTAAGATCTGACTCTAGGACATATATGGCTTCTTGCGGTAGGAAAACGGGATGAATGGCATGGTATACTTCCTGGCTAGCGAAATCCCCAGGAAAAAACCATATATCCTCATTGTCGGAGGTATCGTTTCCGTTGAGGCTACGCTCCATAAGGGAAAGGACTTTCGTGGGTACTTCTTCTGGTTTTCGCTCACTTTTGACCTCCTGGAAAACTAATATTTATATTTTTTAATCAGTTTCTACGTTTCTTAAACATGCTGTTCAGGTGCAACATACAGAAAAACACCAGTCAAACTTAATATGATCCAGGACCGGTTGTTTAAAGCAATCGTAATGCTAATATAAGTGACTGAATTTTTATTTTGTGTTTAAGAACCAAAAATTTACGAAAGCTTCGCCTCACTCGAAATAAACACTCGCTCACTCCTTTAGCAACCTGTGCAAAAAGAACTTTCTAATATTGCATGGTTTCACGCGAGTGTATGGGTAGAAACTTTGCGGGCTTTACGCATTCAAAATGACACGTTGACGTTAAAAAATTGGCGCCATGCAAATAAGCGAAAAGTCGAGGGATTGACTCCAGGCGCTAGCAAGATCTTTTTTTCGTCTTTCTTTTTCTTACGCATTTCCCTATTATTTTTTAATTGTATTCTACCAAAGCATATGGCTTTTTTCTTTTCATGCGGAACATCACCTTTTTCTGTGCCTCTCGTCTTCTTTTCTACATTAGTTAACAGTTGAGCCTTATCTGATCGTTCCTTGGAGCTGCCGAGTAACTCCTGTGCACCCACTTCTGCGCACTTGTGGTCAAGTGCACTTGTGTGTTCGAGTGGGACTGGTTTCCTCCATGCCCCTTTTCCTGCGTTCTTGACAGAATCGAGGTACCTTCCTATACTTGTTTTGACTACACGGTCCTGACCAACCACCACAAGTTTGGTACTTTTATCGAAAGCTTCGCCTGTCTTCAGTGCTCGCCTGTATGCTTCCAGTGCCACTGATCCTCTCGCCTGTATGTAGTCGGGGATTGCATCTGTGACAGCTCAAAAAAGTTAGAAAATAAAACCAATTTATTTTCTTCCCTCGAAATTCTAAAACACGTACAGAATTAATGTTCAGTGAGCACATAAATTAAAGTAATCTCATGTAGCAACTGTGAAAAGCCTATTGTGACAAGGACCTCGAGAAGGTATTTCTTTGTAATCTTTCTTGGGACCTTAACTGCTAAGCTGGATTTTAATTTGGTTTCCGGAGTGTTTTCTACAATCCCGCTCCGGAATACACTCCTCCAAAAACCATGTAAAAATCCAACAAAGCAGTGAGTGGACTTAAGGCTACGACAAAACTGAGAAACGTTTCAAAGATAAGTTTCTTTACTGAATTTTGCGCTAACAGAAAACTACATTAAAATTTACAAACGCATCAAATGATCTTCCTTCGCTTTGATTTGGTGACTGACAAATGAAGCGACACTTTTCCAGTTTCGAGGCACTGTCAAAAACGTGCATAGGAGATACAGTGGCCAAAAAGCATGGTGTCTGAGAAGGTAGGCACTATACTTGTATGTAATTGTATTGTTAACATTAGTGATATACTACCAGTGATAAATGGTGCGCAAGGTGGCTATACTCTAAAGGATATTAATGCAGGTCGAAATTCTAGTGGGAATACTGCATAGACCGTTAAAATGGAAGCAAAAACTAATAGCTTTATAAGATGTTCTCTTCCCCACATCAAAGGAACAGTTACTCGACTCGGGTCTTCCATCAGTGTGCATGGAGACTAAACTTCTTCCCAACACGAATTTGCTCCAACGAAACATAAAGTATTGTCCAAGTTCATTAAATAACTTTGAATAATACAACATAAATCATTTTCTCAACAGTTTCCATTTTATTCATTTCCAATTTCTGGCCAATTTCACATTAAGCTACCATAAGTGTATGTTTTCCAAAAATTTAAATTTTTTGTAATGACTCAGTTATGTGAAATGTCCATTTACATGTTCACGTTATTGAAGAAAGGGGGGTGGGGGAGAATGGATGGGAGAATAGTATCCAGATGTATAAAAAATTAATGCTGATCTGTTTTACCTTCATAATGTGACCTATCTTTAGAAACAACGTAGATCTTTGGAATGTTGTCAGCAGAGGCTGCCATGCACTTGCATATGTTTCTCAATTTTGGTTTGCTTCAGTTCCATCTGCATACCTTGATATACCATTGATGACTTGGTGAGCCCACTTCGCTTTAAGAACATCTGCTACAGAGACAATTCATGAAACTTTAACCAACAAACTTTCATGTATAAAACAACAAATTTGCTGTGACATAAACTGCAAGTTCATAAGGGGTTGCATTTATTTCTACCAGGAATTTATCATAGGATTACTCTAACACTTGAACTCCCAACTCAAATTTGCAATTCTCCTTATTGTCAACCATACAATTCTTATGATGTTAGTTCAGTGAATTTAGCATTGGATCAACTAGTTATCCCCAAATTGATATTTGTCTTTATTCTCATCACTTATCTAGTTGATATTGTATTGATATCGTAGGGAAAAATTCTGTCTTGGCCACTCATAGGGGTTAAAGAGTTAATACTCTAAAGAAATGTGAATCAAATACCATTTCAAAAGGTGTAGTTTTGTTTGGATTTTAATGCACTAATCAGTTCAAAGCTCCAACATATGAAACCCTGGGGTATTTTACTGTCACCTGTAGCTAGGGATGGAGTTCAATTTAATGAGTGAATGGGTCTGAAGAACAGTTCTACAAGATCTTGGTTTTAAAGCTTGGCCAATAAGTAGAAAGTCATGATAATGTTAAAAAACAAATACAGCTCATAACAAAAAAAATTTTAATGTTTCATAGAAGCTTCTTCCAGCATTTCCAAATACACTGTAGGCTCCTTCCACAGAAATGTTACTAGTCAGTGGTTGCTGTTATTGATTGTTTGAGAGAAACATACATTTACCACCAGTAAAGAGACTAACCACTTAGATTGTCTGGTGAATAAAATATCATTTTGAGTCAGTTTGAACTTATTTTCATGCAATTTTGCCACAGGAATCTTGAATTTTATCCAAATTTTGTGATTATTTCTAAAACAAATAGGAGATACATGTAAGTCAGGACTTTTAGAAAAAAATTTGAGGTTTTTAGGGAAAAAATGAGATTTATAGATGCTTTTGAGAATGTATAGATATATTTTTAAGTCACTTCTTGAGATTTTTGGCTTTAGGCCAACACCCAAGACCACAACACAATAACTTTAGCCAAGGCTAGAGCCCAGATCTCTTTATCTTAACTCCAGAATTCTAACAATCATATGCCAGTGCATTTCTGTCACCAGTAAGAAAATTTCCCCACCAAAACTTTTATTATAAAAGTATCAATTCTGTCTCTCAGGCTACAATGCCACCTCCATCTCTTTGAGCAGATTTAACTGTTACAAAAAAGAAAAAAAGATATCTCACCCTGTTGTTCTGTCTGAATTGCAACTGCTCCAGGAAATTACTTCAGAGGTTTATCATGGTAAATCTTTGGTGGACCATGAATGTTCTGGAAAGTGCTTGCTTTTATCCTAACTTATAACAATGCTGATCAGCTTCTGTAAAAGAAACAATACATACAATGCAATTGATAAAATACATCAAAGACTTAAAGCCATCCAGCAATACCTTCTAGATATCCAAATCATTCCAATTCATATCATGACAATTATTGCATTTGTGAGTATTTGCTATATTGGCATTTCAGAAAATTTTTCCTTTTCCTTCACTAAGAATTGGTTTATAATTGTTTGACAGAAAGAAAATAATTTCCCAATTTCAAGAAGGAGAAAAATGGTACACTGTAGGTCTCCAAGTTCATTTGTAAGAAAATGACAATTTACTTCTCTGCTGAGCTCTGATGGAGAAAAAAGGCACCATTCTTATGACACATACACCATAGTTACATGTGAAATTATACACATTGAAAATGTGCAATGCAGTACTGAGGAATGACCCTAAGCAAAATATTAACATGTAATTGAATTTACAATCTTTTTGTCTGGACAAAAAAATTAGCCACCATAATATAATACTGCCAATTTAATCAAGATTTAATGCAACTGCAGGCATTAATTCATTTCTGTATATAGGTATATAGGTTTGAATATATTGTAAAAACCCGCAGGTGAGCTGCATCTTTTTTCCAAAAAATTTTTGCTAGAAATTGGGGGTATGGCTTATCTACAGTAACATTTGAAAAAGGTGTCATGAATGTCAATACCAATGTCCATTTTTGCATCCAATTTAATGCCTGGTTACTAAGCTTTGAAGGTTCAGCTCACGTTCTTGTTGTAATGCAAAAATCTATGGAATAACTGTGTTGAATGAGGAAATTGCTGTCAACAAATACCAGAAAAAGATCAATCATATGTCAACAATGTTCATTATATTAAAGTGTTAAAATTGTGGGTAAGACTTTGAAGTATTTTCTGTTGCAATGTTAATTGTGAGTTTACATTCAATGTACAGTGGATGAAGAAGACTTCTCAAGACTTGCCCTTTGATTTCTTTCCAAAAACTTTTTTTTCCAAAATTTGAGCTGCTAAATTGAGGGTGCGGCTTATCTACGGGTTTTTACAGTATTGGCCATAAATCATAAGTATTTGCACCTTGCAATACATAGAAAACTGGAAATACATATCATGTGAGCAGAATGTGAAATTGCAACCAGCTGGCTGTGAACCCTTACCAGAACTACATAATATATGTCACATATATTCCCTACATAGTTACATATCCAACATATACTGTATGTCATGTCATATATATGTCACATGTATTTGCAATCATGTCGCATATTTGTCACATAAATGCAATATTAATCATATAAATATCCAACAGATACACCAGTGTCACACATATGTAGTTTTAGTAAGGGAATAAAGGAACTTAATGACTTCCCCTGTGCTTTAACATAGCTTGGTTGTAAGAAAATTTGTGGATCAGCTTCCAAAAAATTAAAACCACCTCAAGGGCGATTTAATTTGAGTCTCTGCAAACAGTGCTTGGTCATTAAGTATAATTTTTCAAAATGGTGACTAGAGGCTGTGCAAACAAAAATAAAGAAAATGCATACAATGCAGGAAAATAAATAACACGTGGGATTGGACTCAGTGTTGTTGGATTATGAACCTTGCATGAACAGTAATTTGAAGATATCATCAGACCTAACAATAATCAATTGATGAATAAATGTGATCCAAACTATATCTTAGCTATAACAATCCCAACTTGCGGCTTAAGTTATTTGCTATAGAGTTCGCTGACAAAAATCCAAAGAAACAAATTCAAAATCAGGGAAGGAGCTGAAGAGCATGATAATAAGTCACAGTTTATCTCTGAGTCTGAACATCTCTCAGCTATTGATTGAATCAGGTGGAACTTGATTGTTTGGACAAAAACAAATATGTATGAAGAAAATCATGTGCTTGTAATGCATACATGTTAAATTTTATTAATAATATAGTTTGGATATAATATGCACTGTCATTGGTTGAAAGAGAGTGCTCTATCAGAGCACAAAGCATAGAGCTGAGCTAAAGCTGTCACACCATCTGCTAAATTGTACCATGTCTGACCTTTTCCTCGACTTCTCTCTAGCGTTTTGTCATTAATGAAAAGTGAAATTTGGAACAAGCAAGCTGCCAAGTAGCAACAGAAGAACCAAACAAGGGTTTGTAAACATGTCAAGCGCCGTAGTTTAAGTTATTAAGGTTTATAAGGTTTTCACGCTTAGTTAGATTGCAATCTTTAGTACGGTAATAAAAAACAAACACATTTAAATTCGACTTGCCAAACAATTTCAGTTTGTGAACTATTGCAGATTTTTGTGAACTTTGATGGTTTGACATTCTTGACAGCCTTAGTCTAAGGGCCTTTCCACACTGAGGGACAAAACTAGAATTGTTTCGACAAAATCAAAGGATAAATTTTGTCATGACAAATTTTTGTTTCGTCTGTTGCATCCACATAAAAAATTTCAAAGCCGACAAATTCTGTCAGCGCCTGATCTGTTTATAAGACCAGCCAGCATAGTTGCCGAAGGATTCCACTTCTAATTTCCAGGATTCAGTAAACAGATAACAGTTCAATTACACGCTTGTCGTAGGTTATACGATAAATGATTGAGAGGATTATCACGATTTTGTTTACTAAGTCGATTTCGCCTAAATTTTACCCGGGACAAATTTTGTTGGCGGTGCGTATGAAGATTTGTCTGCTTCGGCCAAATTCGACTCAAGAAGTGCGGAGAGACACGATCGTTTTACTTCCTACACTTCTTTCGTGCTCTAGCCGCTTCTTGCGTGCTTTATAACAGAAAAGAGCATATTCAAGGCTTCTCCATTTGTTAAGTATCATTCAATTTCGATATCAGTACCGTTTAAGGACTGATCATAAAAGTTACCACAAATCTTTGATCTTACGTAGTCTAAGAAGAAAGAACGATCGCGTTTGTGAACAAATTCACGCTATAGCAACCACAAACTATTCTTACCTTAAAACCTCCGCTATAAACGTCTCTGATCAAGATTATGTACATGTAGCTATCGCTATCAATTGACTATACAGTAGCCTGCAGTGCAGGCGTCTTATTAGTGCGAGCTAACGTTATAAACTCGCGATCGTTTGTCCGACCGCATAGTAGTAAAAGTGAAAGTATCCCCATCCCCCTCTTATTTTTGACCGTCGACCGCCCCCCTTGGTACAAATTTCTTTCTCTCCCCAGCCTTTCGCTGCCATTAACAATCAAAGATGGCGGTTATAATTTTTGTTAAGAAAATAATACTGAGCACTCGCTCGCCAAAATTACGCCTGCTCTACAGGCTGATTATATAGTGACTTTCATTAGTAGCATATATTCACAATGACAAATTTTCCAACAAATTCAACGTACTTGGTAAACAACATGCAAATGTTTCTGGGAATTGTAATAATAATCAATCAGGTTTCAGTCGAATAAGCATTTGTCGCCAAGTTACTCGTTGGAATCAGACAGTGACACTCCTATTTCATTCTGCTCTTCGTTGTCTGTACGTTTCCTTGTAAAAGTAAAGTTTCTTTCGATATTCTAAAAATGTATCAGGGCACACTGAAAGAACTCGAGTTTGTAGAGTTTTAGGTTTCTTTTAATGTACACACTTGTGACGTGACAGCCAGGACGCATTACGCGACCGAAAACAAGTGAAATACGATGCAACAAAGGTATACAGCCTAACACTGACCTTTTTTTGATGTATCCCTCTAAACCTGTTTTGTCACAGCTGAAACATACATACTTTATTTGTTTGCTATTCTCAGTCTTTTCCTCTGTTTGAATAGCACTGATGATAAAAAGGCTTCGGTAAGCCAACTCGTGAATCTAAAAGGTAATGAAACTGCTTTATGTTAATCCCTTGTTCAGGAATACAAATAACTATGGGTCATCAGACAATAGCTGTTCCAAATTTGCTCTTCTACGACTAATCTCAATGATGCATATCATCTCAATTTATTATTATTATTATTATTATTGTTATTGTTATTTATTCAGTTCCCTTCTCTTTTATGCATAAATTATAAATATTGCAATGAGAAATGTCTAATGATAAGGCGAAAAATATCAAAGGGAGACATGACCTGTCACAGTAAACCACATTTTTGTTTTGTTAGAGCAAACATCATCAAAATGGTGATGCAGTCTGGCATATGGCCTTTTGAAGCGAAAAGTAATATTTGCAGCCTTGCTATTTTTGTTTTTTCTACAGAAAATCTGTTACCTGGAAAATTTGATACTGAGGTATACATTTCATAGGAATTATATTTAAAATCGTTTCTATGATATGCTGACTGACATCTGATATGTTACAAGCTCTGCAGAATCCATGCAAAATGCCGCTGACTCTTAATATCGATAATGATATACTTGTAAACATGTCACATGATATCATGATCAGTGCAGGATAATAGTCTACCCCGGTGAAATGGAAGCAACTTGTAAGTATAACTTTGTGCATGTATTCTCTGTGGGAATCAAAGTTTTAATACGATATTTGCTAAGGTTTATTCAATCTACAAATTTCCTCCTTGCTTGGTGCATTTTCAAAGTCTGATGCCTCCATAAAAGGTTCCCAAAAGGGTTCTTTAATCCCGCGATCCCGACTAAAATTTTCTCTCGATCCCGAAATCCCTACGGTTAATACCGGCCGATCCCAATCTTCATCATTTTGTTTTTTTCTTAGTCCATCACATAATATTAAAAGTGCCTTTTCGATGGGTGATGATTTTCTCAATTGGCATAGACCCGTTGAAGTTTTTGATGATATAATTAATTTTAGGAGTTTTCAAAGTTTTCCACGAGTAACGTACACTAGTCACAGTAACGACTTCCTTCCGTTTAACTACGTTTTAGTAAAGACAGGTCAGTATAAAAGAAATGAATAACACTGTCAACAACCAAAGGTGACGGCAATCTCATAGTTCCATGGCCAGAGATAAAAAAAAAATTAACTCAAAACAATTGTGCTAAAGCGCATATTTCTTCCGAAGCACAAAACTCCCTAATGGCATTGAGTAAAGAATTCCAGCAAATTTTGGTTCATGAAAAAATATGTACAGAATGAATGATAAGTAATTAATAACGATAAGGGGCAGAAAAAACCCGTATCATTAAATTCTTGGGTGTTGACTAAGTGTTACTCATTTCTCTATGGTTTTTTTGTGTGGTATGATTAATTATTTTATTAACTGCTCAGCTGCTTGACTAAGCCAAGGGTCGCATAATAAAGTTTCTTTCCAACGATGTTACAACATGAATGACGTGACAGCTCACGCAATCGCACATTTGAGACAAGATGACAAATGAACTGAACCGCCCTCTGATCCTGACAGAGAATGGAACAATCTATTTGTGTGTCGCTGACATTAGAAGGATCTGAGTACTATAACGCCTCCTATGCTATTTTATCCATGTGCCTGATCATGAGTACTTCTTCGACGATGCTGTTGATTTTTGCTCCAAAGGTGGGAATTTTATGGCTGGAAACCTATCATTTACACATATGATTAAAGGGGTGTTTGGCTTAACCGTATTTCATTCATCACACCCTTTAAAAAAGCGTCAGCAATTTCTGGCTGTTTTGGTAGTTTCCTTCCCTAGATGTTGGTATATTCCCAAATAGGTCTCGTAGGTTCCCACTCACACCCTTACTTGGAGAAAGTCGTGATAAGAAGGAACTGTCGTGTTCAAAATTACAAAGTTATGTTCTCTGGTGATCTCTGAGGTAGCCTTTTCAATCCAGATTTGTAACTGCGCTTTTTTAATCACGGAGAACCGAAGTGAGGAAATGATTGGCAGAAACTAAAGTCTAAACAACAGTCAGGTTTTTTCCTTTATGACATCGTAAAGAGGAGTGTGTCTCAACAAAAAACACACCTTAGATGGTATCAGAAATAAAGGAGTTATTGAATAAAAAGATTTTTGCGTTTGTTGTAGATTTATCAGTTTTACACTAAGGACAAGGTAGCCGCCCAGAGGATCGAGCTGTTAACTTGATGTTGGGGCAAAAGTTTAACTGTAAAGCAACACAAACAGACCTTAGTGCATCAGAATGTCCAAGTAAAATAAGAATAAAACTTTCTCCTTCAAAGTTTTATGTCTGACTGTTTTTCAGTATTTAAAGGCTATAACCCTTTACCTCCCACGAGTGACCAAAAGAGAATTTCTTCTTACAACATCAAAACAAGATCAAGCATAGTAGTGATGAGAATAAAGGAAAATTTCGATTAGGGGATTATTAGTTGATCCAATACCAAATTCTTCAAACTGACATCATGAGAACTGTATGTCATACAATAAAGAGAATTACAATAAGATATTCGGACGGAATTATAGGGTTAAGTAAAACATTCAGTGTGCTTGGCAATGTGCTTCAGTGCTACTGAAATAACTGTACCTTTTACTCTTCGTCTGCGGGTGGTTCAGTTATCCACCAAGATATAATAAGGCACGGTTAGGATTACTTCAGAAGGCATAAATTACTTGTACAATGGAGCTTACGACTTTCTGCAATGCATAATTTATTTTAAGTCATATTCATCTGGAAAATCTTTTGACAGAGATCTAACCAAATTTATTTAAGTAGGGGTGATCGAAAACCTAAACTCTGAAGTCTTTTTCAAGGAAAACAATCGAGGTTCAAACCAAATGCATCATATTAATTCAGTCTCATTTTTGCAATTTAGATTTGATCAAATTTTTTTCTTTTGATTAAAGCAAACGAAGTCTCGTCCTTGTCAGAGAAAACAAGTCCCGAAGAAACAGATAAGATGATGGCAGTGGTACAGGACCCCTATACGTGCGAAGTGGTGATCAAACGTTTGAATTTGCCAGGGGTATCTGGCAGCGGCTGAGATTAAAGGAGGTAAAGGAAAAATCTAGAATTCCATCCTTCATATTGGCTAAGGAATTTTTTTTTTTTCAATTCAAGGTATAATGAACTTTTAGAGCTTCGGCTTGAAATAATTTTCAATGTGTTTTCCTCCAAAGGCTGGTCACAAATGTCACCCTGTCTAAAGTGGGCCCTAACGCAAGTCCTGAATTTTCTCGCAGTTTTTCTTTTAAAGTAACTTGCATTCACATATCGCTTATTAAGGTATGTTTACCTCAATCAATGGGTTCCAGATTACTCACCTCATTCTATTTAAGGTTCAGCAATGAATCAACCTTAAGTAAATGAACACCGATACAGGTTTCACCGTATTCGATTGTGGAAACGATTGGGTAAATTCATAAAGATGACCATTCGGCTGACATTATTGAAGGCGAATCATCAGAGCTATACCTTCTAACCTATGAAAAGAGTGGGAGTTTCCCTCCAGGATCGCATTTTCAAAAAGATTTGATCGCCCACAGCTTTAATAGCTTCTTCTTCTTCTTCTTTTGTTCTTAACACAGGAGTGTTACTCCATTACCCCAGATAAGTTACCACTACGCCTGCAATGACTTTTATTAAATGTTTATTAAATGTTTAGTTTCCTTAGAGTTAAAAGCATCTGTTAAGCCTTTTCTTTTTTGTAATTCAAAGCTATTAGATTTACCAATCGGGTCATTGTACTTGATAATTAGTAGTAAAGATTACGCGCTTAAAGCATTCTTCCATAAGTTACGTTACATACTGTATCTCTAGACTGTCGCACTGGATCGATCGATCAATTAAATGATCGGTAGCTTGGTGGTTTATCAACAGATTGTTTCCTTCCCTGCTTGATTGATATGTTGATTCATGAATTGACCAAAATTATACCTCTGCTAACGTTCTATTGATACACACTTAAGTAAGAGTTCATGTGCGAAATACTGATGGTATAAAGTCCCACTCTTCATTTAAGAGGTTAAAATGTAAAGCGAGTGGCTCTCTGTAAGAGCCGTGTGGTTCCTGGTAGCCTCTCAACCGAATATATCAAATATTATGATTCGTTTTAAGCTAACCACTATACTCTCTCTAGACATTCTTTTTCAGCTTATTTACCAGTTTTATTCAGCATTTCCAAGGATTGTATTCTCTTACTTATTTTTCCTCCTGTTATTTTCTGCAAAGTACGTATTCCTGATAACTAACAATTGACAAAAATAAAATTGAAAAAATTAAGTTCCTTTGGGACGCCTCCCCTCCCTCATTTGATGACACTAATTATTTTTACTAGATTTTCACTTTTTTTATCACCTAGACAATATCATTATAGAACCGTGGCCTCATAACAGAGAATTGGTTTCCTGTATAGCTTCATAAATGCGTCAGATCTGCAACATTCGATTGAAAAAAGTGATATTCAATACTTCAAACCATCAAAGATATTGCGAAGCTTAGCAAAGCTCTGAGAAAACTTTTGTTATTTAGCTGTCGGGCAAAATTTTATGCCAAAAAATAAAACTCGAAGTGCAAAATCTCTATACAAGTTTTTTGTTATGAATAGACAATAACTCTCTATCCAGCAGTTCGCTTTATAAAGATTTTTCTGCTCAAAGCTTGGTAGAAAGAAATTTTACCCAAGAAAACTATTCCGGAAAATCAGTACAATTGCCAACCATTGGGCTCCAACCAAACTACTCAATCCAGAAGCAAAGGATGCTCAAAGACTTTTCTAAAGAACAAAAGACACACACACAAAAGAAATAATGGCAAATCGACATTTTTTTTTCTTCCACGCCAGCTAAAAGCAGTAAGGAAGCCCTGATGAAATCATAAACCTCTACCGTTTGTTTTTACCAAACACTTTTTCCTTGCCATAGAATCATTCTATAGGCCGTTAGTTATGTCAAACCTTTCATTTATTATTACGGAAACGTTTCGTTGACAAATATTCTACACGGTAAATTATCGTAGGCAATTAATCAATCATGAACTTCCAATATCAAATGTATATCATTATCAGGCAAGCTGACTGTTTCAAGAACTTTGCCTTTTGTCCAAGCTTAATCGAGTGTAAGGGAACCACGTTTTTTCGTTGCCTAGCTATTAACGGAGTCTTTTCCTCGTGAGTTTACAATTTTTTGAGAAAATATGACTCAGCATGACATTCCTCTCAATTTCTTAATCGATATATTAGCTAATGCACTAAAATCTCATTATCAACTACAAAACATGGCATATATTCGTGTTCTCGGCGTGAGATTCTCATCACGCTGAATTTTGGTTTCATCAAACCTCTTAGAAAAAAGCACCTGAAATTCCAAATTCAGAGCTGCGTCAAAACTAACAATTGAAGGAAGAATGCCTGTGCATTACGCATAGATATCAGTGGTAATGCAAATGCGTAACATGCCGTGTGCCTTCAATGAGCAACTCACCGAATGTTTAGTAAACGTCTTTAAACGGCTAGTATGTCGGCTGTTCATGTCTGCGACTGAGCTATTGCCTGAAATTGAATTTTTGGCCGATAAGTGGAGCTTCGAGGAAAAATTGTAAAATTTACAAGGCAATATGTCAGCCAAGGAAATTATCCCTCGAAATACTAACACGCCAAAAGTGGGTTTATTCAATTCATGACCCTTCTGTTAATTTCCGTATTGCGCCTTGACAAAAATTTTGTTGATTTTTTTCAGTTTTCCGGACCAGCATTTGTGATCAGCTTTTTAATATCACTACAAGTGAACTCTTCAAAATAACTTCGTTTTTCTCACATGTACAATAAGAAAAATAAAAAAGTGAAACTCTAGTGCCGGCTTTTTTTCCGCTGTTTTGGTTTCTTTTAGACGGAAATGATTGGGTTACAAATATCGACGTAAATGGTGGTTTTATCCGGTGATTTTGTACCGCGTGACGTTAAGTAGTCAATAGAGTTGCACGAAAAGTTATGGATGGGTCATAATTAGCAATATTCTTTAACACTTGACGTTTTTCATTAAAAGAATAGAAAGATGCATGTGTGTAAGAGACAGAAAAACGATCCCGTGAGGAAAAGGAAGATAGCTGATTTAGTAATTCACATGGTAATAGTGTAACCATACTGGGGATACTTGTTCATTTGACAGTGGAATAATCAGTAAAAATAGAGATAAAAGCTATCTGTGAGTCAATAAATGCTATTGACGGCAAAGTTTCTCAGCTAAATCTGCGCGATTAACAAACTGATGACACAGTGCATCATGTAGGACCATGTATGTTGCATCTGAGCCATCCTTCTGTTTCCAATGTTGTAACATTTTGTAGATTTTTTTACGCTTTCTCCCATAGTCATCGTCAAACGCCGTTAATGTTGCCTGCTCAATTTTGAGACGACGCCCGAGTTCCTCCCAATTTTCGAGTTGGTGCGAAAGCCACTCTAATTCTTCGTCACTGGGAACTCCTTGCTTGACTGAAAATATAAAGACATCAGAGAAAAGCATCAAGATGAGGGGATAGCGAGTAGTACGTGTGGCATCTATTCATGCCATTCTGCTGGATCCACGCATTCTTAGTTTATAAAGGCAGGGGGCGGGAAGATGAGGTTGAGGGTGCAAGATTATTGAATTGCTAGATTAGTGATATATTACTAGTGATAAATTGGGGTAACTTCGAATACACCCCAGGTTGCTCAACTAAATCTGTGCGATTAACCAATGGGTGACACAGTGCATCATGTAGGACCGTGTATGTTGCAGCTGAGCCATTCCTCTCTCTCCAATATCTCTCTCCAATGTAGTGACATTTTGTAAATTTTTTAAGATTATTCCACATTTTTATCGTCAAACGCCGTTAATCTTGCTTCCTCAATTTTGAGAAGACGCCCGAATGTCTTCCATTTTTCGAGTCGGTGCAAAAGCCACTCTAAATCTTCTTCACTAGGAACTTGGCTCCTATTTTTAAATAACGGGCAACACTCATTTATCCTTGGAAGATTAATATTGATATTTAGTGGATTACCTCGAATGTCTCTGAAAGTGCTTGCTGCCATTCTAACTTATAACAATGCCAATCAGCTTCTGTAAAAGAAAAAAATACAGAGCAATTGATAAAATACATTGACGACTCAAAGCCCTTCCGTAAAACACACACTTAGATTGTTGTCAAACTGTACTTGTTGGCTGTAGATCTTAAGTGAAAGTAAAATTTGAAATGAAAAAAGGGAGGTCCCATGCTCTTTTATGAGCTGCAGTACCTTCTAGATATCCATATCATTCCTATGATATCATGACAATTACATTTGTGAGTATTTGTTAAATTGGCATTTCTGAAATTTTTACCTTTCTCTACACCAAGAATTGGTTTATAGTTGTTTGACAGAAAGAAAATAATTTCCCAGTTCCAAGAAAGAGAAAAATATTAGGTATCCAAGCTCATTTGCGAGAAAATGACAATTTACCTCTCTGGTGAGCTCCGATGGAGAAAAAAAGGCACCATTTTTGGAAGCATGCACCTTGGTTACATGTGAAATTATACACAGTGAGGATGTGCAATGCAACACTAAGGAATGACCCTGAGCAAAGTATTAACATGTAATTAAATTTACAATCTTTTTGCCTGGACACAATAATTAGCCTCCAGAATATAATACCACCCATTTTATCAAGGTTTAATACAACTGTAGGCATTAATTCGTTGCTGTATATAAGTAACATTCATTTAATTCTGGAAAGAGAGTTTTTAAGATATTGGCCCTAACATATGCATATGCACCTTGCAATACATAGAAAACTGAAAATACACATTATGTGAACAGAATGTCCAGTTGTAACCAGCTGGCTGTCAACCCTTATCAATACTACATATATGTTGCATATATTCCTTAGATAATTACATATCCAACGTATACTGTATCTCACATGTCACATATATGTCACATGTATGTGCAATCATGTCACAATCTTTACATATATGTCACATAAATGCAATATCTATCACATATATTTATATATATATATATATATATATATATATATATATATATATATATATATATGTGACAAATACATAAGTTTAGATCACTCCTCAAAAAGGCACTAGACAGAAGTGTCGAAACGTTGGGTCTTTCAATTGTAACTTCTCGGTTACTTTCATGAAATCTTAAACCAGAGTAGCATCAAACCATGTCAGATACATGAGTGTCATACATATATAACATAATTGTAGTTTTGGTAAGAGAATCGAGGAACTTAATGATGACTTCCCCTCTGCTTATTAAATATAGCTTTAAATTTGTTGTAAAAAAATTTGCGAACCAGCCTCGAAAAAATAAAACCACCTCCGTCCTGGTTTAGAACCTTTTAAGTTCGTCAGAAGGGCGATTTCATTGGAGTCTCTGCAAACCGCGGTTGGTCATTGAGTATAATTTTTCAAAATGGTGACTAGAGGCCGTGCGAACGAAAATAAAGAAAGTGCAAACGATGCAAGAAAATAAAAAACGCTTGGGATTGGACTCATAGTATCGTTGGATCACGAACCTTGCACATTACAGTAATTCGAAGATATCGCCAGACCTAACGAATAATCAATCGACGAATATACGTGATCCAAACTTTTAATATCTTCGCAATAACAATCGCAACTTGCGGCTTAAGTTATTCGCAATAGAGTTGAGCAACGAAAATCCAAAGAAACAAATTCACAATCAAGGGAAGGAGCAGAAGAGTATGGCAATAAATCACAGTTTATCTCTGAGGCTGAACATCTCCCAGCTATCGATCGAATCAAGCGGAACTCGATTGTTTGGATGAAAACAATACCGGTATGTATGATGAAAATTGTGCGCTTATATTACGTACGAGTCAAATTTTATTACAATAAAGTTCGGATATAATGTGCGCTCTCGTTGCTGAGCTAAAGCCGTCACGCCATCTGCCAAATTGTTATATGTCCGACCTTTTCCGGGACTTCTCCCTAGCCTCTTTTCATTAATGGAAAGTGAAATTTCGGAACAAGCGAGTCGGCAAGTAACAACAGAAGAACCAAATTAGGATTTGTAAACACGCCAAGCGCCGTAGTTTACGTTAGTATAAAGTGAGCAGAAACGAATATCACAAGGAGAAAATGAAATGGACAGTCCGAGTTTTTAAGGTTTTCTCACTCAGCGGTTTTTAATTGCAAGCTTACGTACGGTAACAAAATTCAAACACAGTTAAATTCGACCTGCCATACTATTTCAGTTCGTAAACTATTGCAGATTATTGTGAACTTTGATGGTTTGACATTTATGACAGCTTAGTCGTAGGGCCTTTCCTCACTAGCGGACAAAACTAAAATTGTTGCGACAAAATCAAACGACAAACTTTGTCACAACAAATCTTTGTTTCGTCTGTTACAACCGCATTAAAAATATCAAAGCCGACAAATTCCGTCAGCGTCTGATCTGTTCATAGGACCGGCCAGCATAGTTGCCGAAGGATTCCACTTCCCAATTTCCAGGATTTAGTAAACTGATTACAGTTCCATTACACGTTTGTCGTGGCTTGTAAGACAAACGATTGACAATTTTATCACGGTTTTGTTTATTAAGTCGAATTTGCATAATTTTTACCCAGGACAAATTTTGTTGGCGGTGCGTCTGAAGATTTGTTCGCTTCGGCCAAATTCGACTTAAGAAGTGTGGGAAGAAACACGATCGTGTTTCTTCCTACACTTCTTTCGTATTCTAGCCTCTTCCTGCGCGCTTTACAAAAGAACAAAGTGTAGCCAAGGCTTCTCTATTTGTTAAGTATCAATCAATTTCGGTATCAGCACTGTCAAGGGACTGATCATGCGTGTTACTACAAATCTTTTGATCTGGCGTCGTTTGAGAAGAACGATCGCGTTTGTGAACAAAATTTACGCTATAGCAACAACAAACTATACTTACCGTAAAACCTCTTCTTTAAAGGTCTCCGATCAAGACTGTGTACATGTGGCTATCGCTATCAGTTGATTATACAGTGACTTTCGCTGGTAGCATTTTCATAATGGCGGAATTTTCAACAACTTCAACATACTTGGTAAAAGACATGCAAATGTTTCTGGGAATTGTATTACCGGAAATAATTAATCAGGTTTCAGTTTAATGAGCACTTGTCGCTAAGTCAATCGTTGGAATCAGACAGTAACACTCCTATTTCATTCCGCACTTCATTGTCTGTACGTTTCCTTGTAAAAGTAAAGTTTCTTTCGTTGACAGCCAGGACACATTGCGCGACCGAAAAATGAAATGCGATGCAACAAAGGTATACAGCCTAACACTGACCTTTCTTGATGCATCCCTATTAACCTATTTTGTCACGGCTGAAACACACATACTTTATTTGTTTCCTCCACTCAGTCTATTCCTCTGACTGAATAACATTGATGATCAAAGGGCTTTGGTGAGCCAACTCGTGAAGAAAATTGTTTTATGTTAAACCCTAGTTCAGGAATATAAATAACTATGGGTCACCAGACAATAACTGTTCTAAATGTGCTCTTCTGCGACAAATCTCAATGATGCATATCTTCTCAATTGTTTTTTATTTCTTCACTTTCCTTCCCTTTATGCAAAATTATTGATATTTCAATGAGAAATGTCTAATGATAGGGCGAAAAATAGCAAAGGGAGATATGAACTGTCACAATAAACCACATTTTTGTTTTGTTAGAACAAACATCATCAAAATGGTGATGCAGTCAGGCGTATGCCCTTTTGAAGCGAAAATAATATTTGCGGCCTTACTAATTTTTTTCTTTTTACAGAAAATCTGTTACCTAGAGACGTAGATAGTGAGGTATGTATTTCATAGAAATAATATTTATAGTCGTTTCTATGATATACTGACAGACATCTGATATGGTACAGGATGTGTAGAATCCATGTAAAATGCTACCGACCCTTACTGTCAATAATGATATAATTGTAAACATGTAACATCATATCATGATCAGTGCCGGATAATAGTCTACCCCGGAGAAGTGTAAGCAACTTGTATGCATAACATCGTGAAGATATTTTCTTTGGGGATCAAAGTTTTAATATAATATTTGCTAAGGTTTTTTTTAATCTACAGATTTTCTCCTTGCCTGGTGTACTTTCAAAGTCTGATACCTCTACAGAGGCTTCCCAGAAGGGTTCTTTAATCCCGCGGTCCCTACTAAAATTTTCTCTCAAGGTTGCTGATCTTAAGGGAAAGTACATTTTGAAATAAAAAAGGGAGGTCCCATGCTCATTCATGAGCAGCAGTACCCTCTAGATAGCCATATCATTCCAATTCATATCGTGACAGTTATATTTGTGAGAATTTGCTAAAATAGCATTTCTCAAATTCTTTCCTTTTCCTACACAAAGAATTGGTTTATAGTTGTTTGACAGAAAGAAAATAATTTCCCAATTTCAAGAAAGCGAAAAATGGTACACTGTAGGTTCCCAAACTCATTCGCGAGAAAATGACAATTTACTTCTCTGGTGAGCTCCCATGGAGAAAAAAGGCACCATTCTTATGAAGCACGCACCATAGTTACATGAGAAATTATACACATTGAAAATGTGCAATACTAAGGAATGACCCTAAGCAAAGTATTAACATGTAACTGAATTTACCAGCTTTTTGCCAGGAAAAAATAATTAGCCTCCAGAATATCATACTGCCCATTTAACCAAAGTTTGATACAACTGCAGGCATCAAAACATTTCTGTATATAGGTACATTTATTTACTTCTGAAGAGTAAATTTTGAAGATACTGGCCCTAAATCTTATGCATATGTACCTTGCAATATATAAAAAACTGAAAATACATAGTATGTGAACGGAATGTGAAACTGCAACCAGCTGGCTGTGAACCCTGACCAAAACCAAATACATGTCACATACATTCCCTACATAATAATATATCCAACATATACTATATGTCACGTCACGTATATGTCAAATGTATGTGCAATCATGTCACATAAATGCCACATAATTGCAACATTTATCATAGAAATATATAACAGATACACAAGTGTCACACATACATAACATATATGTAGTTTTGGTGAGGGGATAAAGGAACTTAATGACTTCCCCTCTGCTTTAACGTAGCTTGGTTGTCAAAAAAATTTGTGGATCAACTTCGAAACGATAAAACCATGCACCTCAGTCCTGGTTTAAAACATTTTAAGTTCCTCAGAGGGGCGATTCGATTTGAGTCTCCGCATACAGCGGTTGGCCATTAAGTATAATATTTCTCTAAATGGTGACTATAGGCCATGCGAACGAAAATAAAGAAAGTGCGTACGATGCAAGGAGATCACTTGGGATTGGACTCATAGTGTCGTTGGATCACGAACTTTGCACGTAACTGATCAGAGTAAATATAAGCTATGGCCAGACCTAACGAACAATCAATCGCAAATTGTGGCTTAACCTATTTGCATTACAGTTGACCAACGAAAATCCAAAGAAACAATTTCAAAATCAAGGGAATGAGAAGAAGAGTATGACAATGAGTCACAGTTTATCTCTGAGTCTGAACATCACCCAGCTATCGATCGAATCGAGTGGAACTCAATTGTTTGGATGAAAACAAGTATGCACGCTGAAAAATGTGCGCTTGTGATACGTACATGTTAAATTTTATTATGATAAAGTTCGGTTATAATGCTCGCTGCCAGAGGTTAAAAGAGAATGCTCTATCAGAGTACAAAGCATAGAGCTGAGCTAAAGCTGTTACGCCATCTGTTAAATTGTTAGTCGCGGTTTCGTTTATTAGTCGATTTTGTCTAATTTTTACCCGGGACAAATTTTGTTCAGTTGCCAATGCATCTGAAGATTTTTCCGCTTCGGCCAAATTCGACTCAAGAAGAAGGGAGAAACACAATCGTGTTTCTTCCTACACATCTTTCGCGCTCTATCCTCTTCGTGCGTGCCCTACAACAGAACAGAGAGTAGCCAAGGCTTCTCTATTTGTTAGTAAATATCATTTAATTTCGATATCAGTACTGTTAAGAGACTGATCATGCGTGTTAACACAAATCTTTTGATCTGGCGTAGGCTAAGAAAAACGATCGCGTTTGTGAACAAAATTTACGATATAGCAACCACAAACTATTCTTACCTTGAAACCACCGCTGTAAACGTTTCTGATCAAGATAATGTACATGTAACTATCGCTATCAATTGATTATACAGTGACTTTCGCTGATAGCATATTCATAATGGCGGAATTTTCAACAACTTCAACATACTTGGTAAAAGACATGCAAATGTTTCTGGGAAACGTATTAATAATTAATCAGGTCTCAGATGAATGAGCCCTTGTCGCAGAGCTACTTCTGCGACAGTGACACTTCGTGACACTCCTCATGTGTTTCATTCCGCTCTTCGTTGCCTGTACGTTTCCTTGTAAAAGTAAAGTTTCTTTCGACATTTTGGAAATGTTTCATCAGGGCACACAGAAAGAACTCGAGTTTGTAGAGTTTTACGGTTTTTTTGGTGTACCACACTTGTGACTTGACAGCCAGGACGTATTGCGCGACCGAAAACAAATAAAATACGGTGCAACAAAGGTATACAGCCTAACACTGATCTTTCTTGATGCATCCCAATACACCAATTTTGTCACAGCTGAAACATACATTCTTTGTTTGTTTCCTATTCTCAGTCTATTCCTCTGACTGAATTACACTGATGATAAAAGGGCTTCGGTGAGCCAACTCGTGAATTTAAAAGGGAATAACACTTTGTTATGTTATACTCTAGGTAAGGAATACAAATAACTATGGGTCACCAGACAATAGCTGTTCCAAATGCGCTCTTCTGCGACAAATCTCAATAATGCATATGTTCTCAATTGTTTTTTTGTTTTTGTTTTTTTTAATTCATTTCTTTCCCTTTTATACATAAATTATGGATATTTAAATAAGAAATGTCTAATGATAAGGCGAAAGTAGCAAAGGGAAACAACCTATCACGCAATATCACTATGACTGCCCTGAATGTTTACCATTGATGCCGTTGTGTCGCTGGCATTGAAAGGATAATGACGACGTCTATGCCATTTTATCCATATGCCTGATCATGAGTACTTCTTTGACAATGCTGTTGGTGTATGCTCCAAAGGGGTGAATTTTATAGTTGCAAACCTATCATTTACACATGTGATTGTTGGGGTGTTAGGCATAACTGTGCTTCATTAATCATACCTATCAAAAAGCGTCAGCAACTTCTAACTGTTTTGGGAGTTACCTTCCCTAGACGTTGGTTTATTCCCAAACAGGTTTCGCAGGTTCCCACTCACACCTTTGCTTGGAGAAAGTCGTAATACAAATAAACTTTCGTGCCCAAAATTGCAACGTTATATTCTCTGGTGATCTCTACGGTAGCCTTTTTAATCCAGATTTGTAGCTGCGCTTTTTTAATCACGGAAAACTGAAGTGAGGAAATGATTGGCAGAAACTTAAGTCTAAACAACGGTGAGATTTTGTCCTTTGAGACGTCGTAAAGAGGAGTTTGTCTCAACAAAAAAAATTACAACCCAGATAGTATCAGAAATAACGGAGTTATTGAATGTACAACATGAACCACTGTTTTCCAGTGTTTTAAGGCTTTAAGCCTTTTCCTCCCATGAGTGACCAAGCGAGAATTTCTCATTACAACATCAATACAATATCGAGCATAGAAGTGATGAGAATAAAGGAAAATATCAATTAGGGGATTATTAGTTGATTCAATATCAAATTCTCCAAACTGACATTATAAGAATTGTATGTCAGACATTAAAGAGAATTACTAACGAGATCTTCGGAGTTAAAGGGTTAGGTAAAACATTGAGTGTGCTCGGCAATGTGCTTCAGTGTTACTTAAATATCTGGGTAGTTCATCAGTTGTCCAGTAAGATATAATAAAGATCTAACCAACTTTAATAGAGAAGGTACGATCGAAGCCCTAACAACTGAAATGTCTTCTAAGGAAATTACAATCGAAAACAAACGAGGTTTAAACCAGATGCATCGTATTCAAATCATCTTAATTCTCTAATTTTTTCCATTAAGATTTGATCAAATTTTTTCTCTTATTAAAGCAAAGGAAGCCTTGTCCTTGTCAGAGGAAGCAAATCCCGAAGAAACGGATGAGACAATGGCAGTGGCACTGAACCCTTACACGTGCGAAGTCGTGATCAAACGTTTGAATGTGCCAGGGGCATCCAGCAGCTATTGAGATAAGGCAGACCTTTTCGATAAAATTCAAGAAATAATTGAAATAATGTTCGCATACTTTTTTTTTTCCATTCCGTTATTTTCAACAACGTATGTATTCCTGTTAACTAACAATTGAAGAAAATAAAATTGAAAAAACTTTAGTTCCATAAGGACGCCTCCCCTTCCTTTTCTGATGTTACCGACTGTGGACCTTAACCTGCATGCAGTTGCCGAAATAATATTGCTTATGTCTAAGAAATATCAGTTTGTTATATTTAAAGTTTAGGCTGCAGAACACAGTAGATACGGCATAAGTAGATTGAAAAAGTCTTTAGACATAATAAATCTCACATTTTACGATGGCCTTGCATTCGCTTTCTTTCATTCACTCTGATTTTTCTGTCAAGGTCCATATCGTGAAAATAAGTTTCATTGAAAGTTTCTTATGGTAAATGTCCGTGCTATTGTAGAAGAATGGGAAGCGAAGGCCTTTAGTCTAGGAACTCAAACTCAAGTTAAAGTCAGTATTTTTGTCAAGGCTCCTGATGTGAAAGAATGACGACACTTAACGATACTTACCTGCCTACAACGTTAACAGCCATGTGCCAACGTGCAAACTTCATCTTAGCAAGTATCTCAGTTTTCAATGAGAAAATACTGTGGATTTATCGAGACTTATTTTTATCATTATTGAACCGCGGCTTCATAACAGAGAATTGGTTTCCTGTATAGCTTCCTAAATGCGTCAGGTCTGCAACATTCGATTGGAAAAAGTGATATTCAGTACTTTAAACCATCAAAGATATTGAAAGCTCCGAAAAATTTTTTTTTTTTATTTAGCTGTCGGTCACAATTTCATGCCAAAAAATAAATTTGAGGTGCAACTTTTTTGTTATGAATAGACAATAACTGCCGCTCCAGCTGTTCGCTTTATAAAGATTTTACTTCTCACTATTTGGTAGAAAGAAATTTTACCCACAACAACTATTCCGGAAAAACAGCATAATTGCTCAACGATTGGGCTCCAACCAAACTACTCAATCGAAAACCGAGAATTCTCAGACTTTTCCAAAGGACAAAAGACACACACAAAAGAAATAATGGCAAATTGTTATTTTGTTTTCGTCCAGCTAAAAAGCAGTAAGCAATCCAAGATGAAATTATAAACCTCTACCGTTTGTTTTTACAAAACATTTTTTCCCTTGCTATAGAATCATTTTATAGGCCGTTAGTTCTTTCAAACTTTTTATTTATTTTTACGGAAAAGTTTCGTTGACTAATATTCTACATCGTAAATTCTCGTAGACAATGAACCAAAGATGAACTTCCAATATCAAATGCATATCATTATCAGGCAAGCTGACTGTTTCAAGAACTTTGCCTTTTGCCAAGCATAATTGAGTGTAAGGGAACCTTTTGTTGCCTAGTCATTTACGGAGTCTTTTCCTCGAGATTACACAAATTCTTTGCCAAAAAGTGACTCAACTCGACATTTTTCTCAATTTCTTGATCGATTAATAAGATACGTGAAAAAATAACTCAGTTCTGATTGGTTAAGATAAATACAGTTTTCAGGTAATTCAATGCAATTTTGTTAGTCTTTTAAAAAATTTCCTCGTGCTTATATATTCCAAATTACACTCGAAATCATGTGAAAAATTTTACGTATTAGCTAATGTACTAACAGAAACCAACAAAAATTCACTTTTATCGTAGAACCTCAGTATTACCTACAAAACATGGCATACATTCGTGTTATCGGCGTGAGATTCTTGACACGCTGAATTTCGGATTCACATCAAACCTCTCTGAACAAAGCGCGTCAAATTTCTAATTCAGTGCTGCGTCAAACAATTGAAGGAAGAATGCATGAGCAGTACGTATAGATATCACTTCTGATGCAAATGCGTAGCATGCCGTATGCCTTCGACAACACTGCACTGGTATTGATAGAGCATCTCAGCGAATGTTTAGTACGTAAACCTCTTCTGGCGACTAGTATTTCGGCTGATTATGTCTGCGACTAAGCTAATATCCGAAAATAGAGTTTTTTGGTTGATAAGCGAAGCTTCGAGGCTGAACGGTAAAAATTTCAAGACAATCTCTCTCTCAAGGAAATTATCACCCGAAATACCAGCATACCAGAAGTGGGTTTATTTAATTCATAACCCTCCCATTAATTTTCGTATCGCACGTTGACAAAAAAATTTTGTTGACTTTTTTTTTATTTTCTGGACCAGCATTTAAGATCAGCTTTTTAATATCACTACCAGTGAACTCCACAAAATGTTTAGTAATGAAGATAAAAAAGTGAAACTCTAAACCGGCTTTTTTTCCGCTGACTTTATCTCTTTTCGAAGGAAATAATCGGGGGACAAATATGAACGTAAATGGTGGTTATTTTGTTAAAACTACCCGATGTACCACGTGTCATAAAGTAGCCAATAGAGTCGCGCGAAAAGTGATGGGTGGGTTATAACTAGCAATATACTTTATCACGACGTTTTTCATTCAAAATATAGAAAGAAAAACGATCCAACGAGAAAAAGGTAGATTATTGATTCAGTACTTCACATTGTAATAGTGTAGCCATATTGGGAATACATGTTCATTTGACAGTGGAATAATCAGTAAAAATAGAAATAAAAGCTATCTATGAGTCAACGAAGTAAACAGTCATTCATGTTGTTGACAGCAAAGTTTCTCAGCTAAATCTGTGCGATTAACAAATTCATGACACAATGCATCACGTAAGACCGTGTACGTTGCAGCTGAGCCATTCTTCTGTTTCCAATGTAGTAACATTTTGTAGATTCTTTGACGCTTTTTCTTATGATCATCGTAAAACGCCGTTAATGTTGCTTCTTCAATTTTGAGACGACGCCCGAGTTTCTCCCAATTTTCGAGTTGGTGCGAAAGCCCCTCTAATTCTTCGTTACTGGGAACTCCTTGCTTGACTATAAACATAAAGAAATCACAGCAAACCATCAAGATGAGGGAATAGCGAGTGGTACGTATCGAAATTCATCCCATTTTGCTAAATCCACGCATTTTCATTTTACAAAGACAAGGGGCGGGAAAATGGGGTTGGGGGTGGGGGTTAACAGGCACACCCATAGATATGTCCTCATTTTACCTTCAAAACGAGTTTCTCCTTTCTTTGGAGTTAAGGCGTCACACGGAGACGACTCTCCATTACGGCCACCTGCATGATAACAAATGTAAAAAAAAATCGCTAGACCAGATTTTTTGAGCCAACAGATTCATCGTGGCAATAGAGCTTTTTTCCTTTCCTAATGAAACGTCTCCTAAGGAATTTGTTGCAAGGAAAGGTCGTGCTATGACATTACGCATCATTTTACACGAAATATGCACGTCCACATACGCGAACGGATGATTTCTTGTTCTTTTTTTTTCTGCCAGGAAGAAAAAATTGTCATGGCCACGTAAACAGATTTGGTGACATACCATTTATATCTCTAGTTTGCCATCGAGCGAAAAACTTGAAAAAAATATTTTCCATACAACAAACAACTTGGGTAAAATAAAAGACATTCACTAAAAGAGAAAACTTGCAAGGGCACTTGTGGCACTTGCACACTTGTATCGCATTCTTAACAAATGTTATGGAAAACTAATTGGAGCAGATTTTTTCGGTCTACAGATAAGCTTGTACACAGCCTTGACGATTTTCCTTATCCGCTAAAAAGTTTTCAGGTTTTTCTGTCGTTTACGGCCATTTCATTTTACAGGTGATAAGGAGCCCTACGTACACAAACTGAATATCTTTATTTTTAGCTTGGTGACCTATCATTTACATGCGTCCTTTAAAATTCGACAGAGAAGACAGAGTCGTTAAAAAGGAAGTTTGCAATGGTAATTGTGAGTATAAAGATAACAGTTTTATATCAATAAATAACTGTGGCAGCGAAACAAGGAGCTGGACTACGAGGTCACTTTCATGGAGTCTACGTTGTACCTTCTGGTCTCCTTTTGAGATGTCATGCACTGCTTTCCCCACAAGAAGCGGTTGGTGACAATCGAACTCCTCTACTTTCACACAGTATTTCCTGTATCTCTACATTTTACTTAGCGGGAAAGTTGCTTTCCAGCAAACTGATATTGACTTAACTATTTATCGAAAAAATTTTTTTCTAATGAAAAAAACTTACCAGTTCGTTTCTTACCTTCAATGGATTCCAAAGCCTAAAAGGTAGAAGGAGATAGTGGTAATCACACAAAAGTTGTTAATTAGAGAAAGATCATTGCAGCTAGAAGAAATTTTGAAGTGTTTGTAAAAGATAAAGACTGGACAATTCAGGTTTTGATGGTAATCCAATATCCTACGAAAGTGTTGCGTGCGACAGAGCTATCTATTATGTAAATTAAATTAAGTTTTTTTTTCTAACCTGAACCCAAGGATCCAGTTGTTCTGCTGGATAGTCGGGAACAGCATCAACAGAGTGTTCACAACTCAGGCCAAAGCTTTTTAATGGAATGTAGTGGCCACAGTCAAAATGAGAGCAGCTTTCCTCTTTGTGCAATATGCAAATATTGGTTCTGTCACGACACTTATCCGGACAAGGTTCACACAACTGGCATTTCACGAACAATTCCATCGTAACTGATCGTAGCCACGGACAGGTGATGCTTAGCCTAGTCCTGCAACGCTCCAGATGACTGCAATGAACAAACATAACAACAAGGATATCAACAACGCGAATAACGCAAGCATGACTCATTGTATCGTACATTAAACTGAAGGCATCCCACCTAGTCGAAAAAATTGGCACCGAAAAAGGGTCCTAAATCCAAATGATCAGAACGATTTAAAAAGTCAAGAAAATTAAAGAAGACCTTTTAAGTTTCCCTTCATTTACGGCAACGTGACAGTATCTCATAAATTTCTTTGATTTCGGTGTTCCATTTAATATTGCTTTAACAGTAAATATTGAAACAAAATAATGCCAGATATGATTGTGGCTTACCTCAATAATTCTTCGCAAATTCTTTTCTCTTCCGTTTTGTCCGAGTCTCGCGGTTTCCAGATTATCAACTTGATTACAGTTTTGTGACACTCTAAAGTGAGCTGGTACTCTTTACTGACATTGAATCGGGCGGCGTTTGAAAACAACGAGGGGGGTATACAGGAGCCACATAATTGTGAGGCCCATTCCCAAAAATGTACAACCAGTCTGCAAAACAGCCCGCATGGAACGTAGTTGGTGTTAAAAGTGAGAAATACGGGCAAAGGGCCAGTGCGCATGTTTGTGCCTCTCGTATTCTTCTTTGGTGATTCCAACATACAAGGAACCAAATAAGGGTAATCTTTCCCCTTGCAGTTCTTAGAGTTGCATATAACATCAAAGCTTTCCATAATATGAATCAGTGAATTCCTAATATCATTCAATTGAAGGTGTTCAAACGCTCGATTTAGCAACTTCTGCGAAAGTAGTCCCTTTTTTCCAAGGACTTGGTAATCTTTCTGAATGACAGGGTGGTTTTTCCATGGTGGACTCACCGTAATTATCTCACATAGTATTTTAATTAACCACTGCGGATCCAGCACGACCAAACCATCTGGATTTTTAGGGAGATCTTGGTAGACAACTCTTCCACGAGCTTGTAAAAAGTGTAGCAATTCTTCGACGTCATCTGTGTCATTAAACTGGCAAATGCCTCTAGAAATGTCCTCTGCAAAACGCTTTTTACCAACATAAAGCATCCCTTTTTTCACCATTTCGTCGACCTTTTGTTCCACACGGAGCCACTGCATAGGGATTACCTTGTTGATATGTGGCATTTTTCTAGCCAGATTCAATAATTCTGCACGCAAAGAAACGATCTGTGGGTCGTCTTCTCTGTTTGGATTTGTGTTATCTATGAAGAATGATTCTTTTGAAATATGGTCTAAGGTTGCTGGATGAGCCATGCTGCAAATGATTTCCTCCACAGATTCCATTTCCTTGCAAGGATCCTTTACACCATCAGCATGTGTACCCACGAGCACCACTGGAGGCAAAACTTGGTTAGGATCTGCCGACTTTCTTTGAAGCTCTGGCTGTCCCAAAGAGTGCACCAAGTCCAGCCATCTCATCATGTGATCGAGATTAGTGTCCTCGACGTAAGGCGAGTCTACCACTATTTCATCGTGATTAGGCGGTCTTATCCGACATTGGGCAGGAGCACTTAGCTCCATAGTAAGATCTGACACTAAGACATATATGGCTTCTTGCGATAGAAAAATTGGTTGAATGGCATGGTATACTGCCTGGCCGGCGAAATCCCAAACAAAAGGCCATATATCCTCATTGTCGGAGGTGTCGTTTCCCTTGAGGCCACGCTCTACGAGGGAAAGGACTTTCGTGGGTACTTCTTCTGGTTTTTGCTCACTTTCGACTTCCTGGAAAACTAATATTGACATTTTTTTAATCAGTTATTACGTTTCTTAAACACGCTGTTCAAGTGCAAACAACATACAGAAGAATACCAGGTAAGCTTAGTATGATCCAGGACCGGTTGTTCAAAGCAATAGTAATGCTAACATTAGTGACTGCATTTATATTTTGTATATAAGAACTAAAAATATACAAAAGCTTCGCCTCACTCGAAATAAACACTCGTTCACTCCTTCAGCGACCGGTGCCAAAAAAAGCCTTCTAATATCGCATGGTTTCACGCAAGTGCATGGGCAGAAACTTTACGAGCTTAACGCATTCAAAATGACATGTTGACGTTACAAAACTGGCGCCATGGAAAGTGCTTACCCTGGTGAAAAACCTCACAGGATCTTTGAGGATCTTCAAGGATTGACAAAGACCTGCCAAAGATCCTTAAGGACAAGGATCTTTAAAAGATCTTTAAAGGATCTGTAAAAGATCCTCAAAGATCTTTGTAAGCAAAAACGTTTGTTAAGATCCTCAAGGATTTGATAAAGATCCTCAAAGGATATTTCAAAGATCCTCATAAGGATCCTCACAAAGTTCTTTTTAAGGATCCTTCAAGATCCTCAAGGATTTAGCAAGGATCTTTCAAAGACCCTCAAAAGATCCTTTCAAGGATCCTTTCAAGATCTTTGTAAGGATCCTTAAGGATTTAATCAGGATCTTGCAAGGATCCTAGTCAAGATCTTTGCAGGATCTTTTTGAGGATCTTTCAAGATCCTCAAGGATTTAATGAGGATCTTTTAAAGACCTTCCAAAGATCCTTTCAAGGATCCTATTAAGATCTTTGCAAGGATCCTTAAGGATTTGATCAGGATCTTACAAGGATCCTACTCAAGATCTTTGCAAGATCTTTTCAAGGATCCTTCAAGATCCTCAAGGATTTAATGAGGATCTTTTAAAGACCTACAAAAGATCCTTTCAAGGATCCTGTAAAGATCTTTGCCAGGATCCTTAGGAATTTGATCAGGATCTTACAAGGATCCTTAAGTCAAGATCTTTGCAGGATCTTTTCAAGGATCCTTCAGGATCCTCAAGGATTTAATGAGGATCTTTTAAAGACCTTCAAAAGAACCTTTTAGGGATCCTGCTAAGATCTTTGCTATGATCCTTAAGAATTTGATCAGGAGTTACAAGGATCCTAGTCAAGATCTTTGCATGATCTGTTCTACAATCCTTCAAGATCCTCAAGGAATTGAAAAGCATCTTCCAAATATCTTTAAAAGATTCATTTCATGATTTTGTACAGCTCTTTGTAAGGATCCTTTTTGAATTTGATGTGGATCTCAAAAGCAACTTTGTCAAGATCTCTACCACATCTCTGCATTATGAATTAGGTTCCTTTGAAATCCTCAAGTAATTTCAAACATAACAAAATTGTATATTGAGGGCTCACTGTTTTTATAATTTAAACACAACAAGGAATTTTCGCAGAAAATTATTGTGCAATGATTGTAATGAAGGTTACTGCATAGCAACGCCATGCTCGAGGCTTTCGGGAAACTTTGTGACTACTTACATGACAACAAATTGTGTTTTGCATTATGGGATAGGAATTTATACGCGCCGAGATTTTTAACGGTCGCATAAAAACATAAGAAGCTCGTTGTTACGGCAAATATCATCGACAATGGTCGGAACTAAAGGGAAAATGTACACAGAAATAAAAGTAAAGGAAAGGCGTTTTCTGGAGTTCAGAAACAAGCGAAAAGAGAGACAGAAACAACCGAAATCGTCAATCAAACTCCAAGCAGGTCTCGCGATTGCTCTGACTCTGAGGCTGAATGAAAAGAATTCATTGGTACTTCTGGAAAGAAAATGAAGATGCCATCCTCGCCTAATGATTCTTGCTCTGAGCACTTGGAGAGTGAGGATGCAAATGATGTGTTACAGGGACAAGGATACAGGCTTATCGATCTAGAGAGATTCTCCTCGACGCTCACTGAAGGACATGTTTCTGAAGAAGGTGTGAATTTACTTGGTTCTGTGTAACCAACTTAAAAAGCTCTTTTAGAGGTTTTCATATGAATTCCCGAAAACACTTATTTTGTACCTCAGGATGTATTAGTTCAATTAATCTGAAGTTTTCAGGGCTGTATCCTCTTACTGAGTTGAGTTGGATAAGCTGACAGTTTCTCTATAAGCTGAATTTTAAGTAAGATATTGTGGAATAACTCACCTAATAATCACGGTGAACTTTGAACGGGCACTGTGCCCATAATATAAACGACTCCAAAAGTTCCTCAGCTCATCCAAAAGAACGACCCTAGTACTTTGTTTTGACACTAAAAACACTTGATTTCATACAATCTTTGTGCAGTTATCTTTTCTCAAGTATACCTAGGTTTTTCACACCATGTGGTGGACAAATTGATCTGATGTCAAATAACAAAATGGTTTAGGGCAACATATTAGTTATATTCAGTATGTGTGATTCCTAAGCTTTCCTTTGGTATATAGGTTAATATGGTTTAGAAATATAGTCATTGAAATACTCTTGTTTGCCTTTTTTTTCATGTTTACCCCCTATGTAAGAGTAGTCTGAGTCTGGTCATAGTCTAGTCTTAGTCAAGTTGAACACATATATTTTGGTCTTCTTATCTTTGAGCTGGACTGTTGCCAGATTTTTTGGAAAATGAAAATCTTAGTACTAACCTAAAGTCTGAACAGAAATAGTGTAGAAGTAGTCCTACTAGAAGAGGATGGGTAATTCTCGTTTAGCAATTAAAAAAGTTTTATCTTCATTTTTTTATGTTTGGTTCAATTTTTCTTTTTAACTTAGTATGAGGATTTAAGTATGCTTATTTTCTTGTCAAAATTTCGAAGGTTCTATAACATTCTTGCTAAGATCTTCAACAATCTTCCATTTCCTTGCCAGGATCTTCAAGGTTCACTGACATTCTTGTCAAGATCTTTAAGGATCTTCAAATCTCTTGCAAAGATCTTTAATTTGGCTGTCAAAATCTTCAAGGATCTTTCTTTTTTTTGCCAAGATCTTCAAAGATCTTTCAAGTTATTGCCAAGATCTTTAAGGGTCTTTTATTTTCTTTCCAAGATCTTTAAGGATCTTCAAAATTTTCAACAAGATCCTTGAAGATCTTGGCAAGAAAATGAGAGATCCTCAAAGATCTTAACAAGAATTTGGAAGATCCTCAAAGAATTTTCAAAGATCTTTAAAGGGCATGTAAACCCAAAAATACATGTTTTTCTTATACTATGTAAAAAGTGGCGTAGAAAACGAATTTGAAATTAGTTTTGTCCAATTCGACTTATTTTAGGAGAAAATCGGCATTATCAACTGAAATTCCATTTCCGGTAAAAACAATAGCGAGAAGTCGTGACGTAAGCGGTGGAACCAATATATTGCGCAACACATATTCCCCAGTAGAACTGGTGTGGGAGTTCGTGTACGTAGCGGTAGTTCGGAAGATGTTTTTTCAGAAGGTAGCGACTCGAATGCCTTAAGCTTAGTACATGACAGCGCTGGGGATAATCCAGAATCTTTAGGAGAGTCTGGGCCACGTCCTTGACAATATGAGCCGCGTAGGGTTCACCGAAGCGATCCGCACGAAGACAGTACAGAACATGTCGACAGCGATGCGACAGTCTCGGAAACTCAGACTGGTATTTAATTTACTTTGTGATTTATTTGTATTTAACATGAAAATGCAATACAGCGAGGGTACAATCTAAAGGAATGCAACAGAATTTTTTTAAACTTGAGCTTCTGAGAGTGTTTTCTATAAAATTATCAAAGGTGCGAGTGTGGAACTTGTCAACCAATGCCGAAAACTCATGAAAGTGTTTGTTGTACGGAAATCGGGCAATTGTGGCAAAATGGCCTGAAACCCAGATAAGTTGTATCACTGAGCATCCAGGTTTTCAGTCAATTTGCCTCGATTTCTGGGTGCTGGAGACGGCCAAGTACGCTTACAGGCAGCAGTAAAGCACAGATAATCACACCAGAAACGACTAAGCTAAATATTTTCTGTTTCATCTATTTTGTTACATTTTGAGATCGATTTACTTGAGTTGTTTCTGCCATTGATTTAATAATACAATACTAGAGCTAGTTGTTTTTCGCTTCTTTCCTGGCAGGAAATTTCGCTGAATTGCCTACAGATAGCTTGTTCGTTGGTGTTGGGGATATCTCAGCAAACACTTTAGGGTCGCTGTGCTATCTTGTGCGGTAAACAATATCCTTCATCTCAGAAGCATTTCCATCGATAAAACAAGTTGTATCATGTGCATTTCCTTGTGTGGCCTTCATAATTATCCAACCCTGTTTGTGTTTGCTTCGATTTGCATTATTGAAAAGATAGTTTTGCAAGCTGAAATCAGGATCTTTTAAGTTGTACTCAAAATGATGAATATTGTCCTACTGACCTTTGAATGTATTTTCACTGCTGTGAAAACCGTGACACAAATTCTTCTGCTGTTTCTCTGCAGGGTTTCTCAAAGGAAGCACTAAGTGGGGCTGGCATGGATTTTCTTATAGAACATAAGGGTTGATTATGGGATCCTGTATAGAATTCTTTGTATAGAACCGACAAAATTCCAGATCACGTTATAACACACTGATATCAACGAATTCTCTTTCTCTGATACGTGTTTCGACAGGCAAAGGTTCAGACATGTCAGTGTCTTTTACGGGCTCAGCGCTGGCTCCCAAACAACTGACTTCCCCATAATCTTTCATTAAATGAGAAAAAAGATGTTTTTAGAGAACCAATAAAGCTATTGTTGTTTAATTAACGAAACGTTCTCATGTAAATCGATTTTGTACTTTCTCTGTTGACCTCTAACTTTTGAAGAGCTCAACTTCTTTCTCAGTTTGGTCAGCCACTTCCGAATCCTCGTCGTCTGCCGACTGTATGGGTCGTTTTTCGTCTTCCGAATAATTTGCTTCTGGTGAGGCCTGAATCGTCGGTACAGCACCAGGAAGAAAAATGACTGCTACAAACAACAGAACGTTCGAACGGCTCGACGAAATCGGCTATTTTCACTTGAACAAATTTCACAAATTGTCACTTCAAATTTGCGTCATTTGGAAATATTTACATTGTATGCCCAGTTTTGTTTGAATCTGTACAAAACTGGACGGCTCAACGCTTCACCATTACGAAAAAATTGATTATATTGAAGCAAACTGTACGTAAAAAAATCATGACGAGACCAGCAAACAACGGCTGTAGAAAAGACTCCTTCGTGCCTCACGCGATTATAAAACGAGACTTTGGAGGATCCACCCGTGACGTCACAGGAAAGATGGCGCCATTCAAGATGGCGAATGTTTCGAATTTGGAAGAGCTTTTACAAAGTGAAAATGGACTTTTGAGAAAAAACGAATGGTACCTTTGGTGTACTTGATATATTTACTAAACATCCATGTGAAAAGAAAATGAACGTTTTTTGGGTTTACATGCCCTTTAAAGGATCTTCAAAGTTCATGTAAAGATCTTTGAAGATCCAGACAAGATCTTCAAGGATCTTGACAGGAAAATGAAAGATCCTTAAAGATCTTGGCAAGAAAGTCAAAGATCCTCGAAGATCTTGGCAAGAAAATCAAAGATCCTTGAAGATCTTGGCAAGAAAATCAAAGATCCTCGAAGATCTTGGCAAGAAAATCAAAGATCCTTGAAGATCTTGGCAAGAAAATCAAAGATCCTTGAAGATCTTGGCAAGAAAATCAAAGATCCTTGAAGATCTTGGCAAGAAAATCAAAGATCCTTGAAGATCTTGGCAAGAAAATGAAGGATCCTTGAAGATCTTAACAAGAATTTTGAAGATCCTCATGAAGATCCTCAAGAGGATCCTCAAAGGTCCTCATGAAGATCTTGAAAGATCCTTAAAGATCCTTGAAAGATTTTCACCAGGGTATCCCTACACGTGAAAGGTTGAGGGATCGACTCCAGGCGCTAGCAATATCTTTTTTTCCGTCTTCCTTTTTGTTTCGCATTTCCCTATTGTTTTTTAATTGTATTCTACCTATGCATTTGTTTTATTTTCTTTTCATCCAGAACATCACCTATTTCTGAGCCTCTCGTCTTCTTACCTTCTCCAGTTAACTGTTGAGCCCCATCTGATCGTTCTCTAAAGCTGCCAAGTAACTCCTGTGCGACCACTTCTGCGCACTTGTGGTCAAGTGCACTTGTGTCTTCAAGCAGTTCTGGATTCCTCCATGCCCCTTTTCCTGCGTTCTTGACAGGGGAAATCATTTCAATCCCATTAGTGCTGGCTTCATCTTTATCAAATGCTTCACCTCTGAGGTACCTTCTCAGACTTGTTTTGCCCACACGGTCCTGACCAATCAACACAATTTTGGTACGTCTATCGTAGGTTTCGCCTGTCTCCAGTGCTCTCCTGTACGCTTCTAGTGCCACCGGTCCCCTCGCCTGTATGTAGTCGGGGATTGGATCTGTAGCAGCTCAAAAAAGTTAAAAAACAAAACCCATTAATTTGCTCCCTCGAAAATCTAAACACATGCAGAATTAATTTTCAGTGAGCACATAAAAGTCATCTCATGTAGCAACTGTGAAAAGCCTAGTGTTACAAGGACTTCAAGAAGATATTTCTCAGTAATTTCTCTTGGGACCTTAACCGCTTAGCTGCATTTTTATTTGATTTCCGAAAGAGTGTTTCTACAATCCCGCTCCAGAATAGACTCCTCCGAAAACCATGTAAAAATCCAACTAAGCAGTGAGTGGACTAGGCTACGACAAAACTGAGAAACATTTCAAAGATAAGTTGCTTTAATGAATTTTGCGCTACCAGAAAACTACGTGAAAATTTACAAACGCAGAAATGATCTTCCTTCGTTTTGATTTCGTTACTGACTGAGACTAAATTTCTTCCCAACTCGAATTTGCCCCAGCGAAACATAAAGTATTGTCCAGGTTCATTAAATAATTTTGAATAATACAACATTAACAACAACATCAACAATTTCCATTTTATTTTTTTCCAATTTCAGGCCAATTTCATCATAAGCTATTATACATATAAGTTTTCCAAAACTTAAATTTTTTGTAATAACTCAGTTATGTGAAATGTCCATTTACATGTTCACGTTAGTGAAGAAAGGAGGGTGGGGGTGGGAAGAATATTTGGGGAGAATAATATCCAGGTGTATTAAAAAATAATTAATGATGATCTGTTTTACCTTCATAATGTGGCCTATCTTTAAAAACATGGTAGCTCTTTAGAATGTTGTCAACGACAGAGGCTGCCATGCTCTTGGAAATATTTTTCAGCTTTGGTTTGCTTCAGTTCCATCTGCATACCCTGAAATACCAGTGATAACTAGGTGAGCCCACTCCACTTTAAGAATATGTGCTACAGAGACAATTCATTAAACTTTAACCAACAAAAATTCATCTATAAAACAACAAATTTGCTCCAACACAAATTGCAAATTCTTAAGGGTTTAATGCATCCATTTCTAACAGGAGTTTATTATAGGATTACTCTTAATACTCTTAAGAAATGTGAATCAAATGTAGCCATTTCAAAAGGCGTAGTTCTGTTTGGATTTTAATGCACCAATCAATTCCAAGCCTCAACATGCCCTAGTGAAACCCTGGGGTATTTTACCTTTGCCTGTGTCAGATGAAAAGTTCTACAAGATCTTGGTTTAAAAGCTTGGCTAATCAGCAGAAAGTCAAGATGGTGTTAAAAAACAAATACAGCCAATAGCATAAAAAATTGCATGGTTCATTGAAGTTTTTGCAAACAGGCTCCTTTCATACAAATATTACCAATCAGCCGTTGTTGTTATTGATTGTTTGAAAGAAACATTCCAACTGTAAGGAGACAAACCACTTAGATTGTCTCATGAATAAATGATCATTTTGAGTCAGTTTGAAGTTGTTACCATGCAATTTCACCACTGGAATCTCACATTTTATCCAAATTATGTGATTATTTCTAAAAAAATTGGAGATAAGTCAGGACTTTAAGAAAATATTTTGTGATTTTAAGGGATGAAATGAGGTTTAAAGACACTTTTGAGAATGTAAAGATAGATTTTTAGGCCACCTTTTAGGATTTTAGGCCTACACCAAGACTGCAACACAATGACTTTAGCCAAAGCTACAGCCCAGACCTCTTTAACTTAACTCCAGAATGCTAGCAATCATCTGCCAGTGCATCTCTGTCACCAGTAGGAAAACTTACCCACCAAAATTTTTATTATAAAAGTATCAATTCTGTCTCCCCGGCTACAATGCCACCTCCATCTCTTTGAGCAGATTTAATTAAACATAAAAAAAAGGAAAAGATATCTTACCCATCTTTCTGATTGAATTGCAACTGCTCCAGGAAATGACCTCAAAAGTTTATCATGATTAATTGTTGGTGGACCAGCAATGTTCCTCAAAGTGCTTTCTTCTACTCTAACTTATAACAATGCCAATCAGCTTCTGTAAAAGAAACAATACAGAGCAATTAATAAAATACATTGACTTTGAGCCATTCCATAGAACATAGAGCACTGAGATTGTTGTCAAACTGAATATTTTGGCTGTTGATCTTAAGGGAAAGTAAAATATGAAATAAAAAAGGGAAGTCCCATGCTCTTTTATGAGCAGCAGTACCTTCTAGAAATTTATATCATTCCAATTCATATCATGACAGTTGCCATTGCGAGTATTTGCTAAATTGGCATTTCTGATTTTTTTTCCTTTTCCTTAACTAAAAATTGGTTTATAGTTGTTTGACAGAAAGAAAATAATTTCTCAATTTCAAGAAAGAGAAATAATGTTACACTGAAAGTCTCCCAGCTCATTTGTGAGAAAATGACAATTTATTCTCTGATTGGCTCTGATGGAGGAAAAAAGGCACCATTCTTATGAAGAATGCACTATAGTTACATGGGAAATTATACACAGTGAAAATGTACAATGCAACACTAAGGAATGACCCTAAGCAAAGCATTAACATGTAATTGAATTTACAATTATTTTGCCTTGACAAAATAATTAGCCGCCAGAATATCATACTGCCCATTTAATCACAGTTTAAGACAACTGCAGGCATCAATTCATTACACTGTGAATAAGTAATATACTTCTGGAAAGAAAATTTTGAAGATATTGGCCCTAGGTCATATGCATATGCATCTTGCAATATATAGAAAACTGAAAATACATATCATGTGCACAGAATGTGAAATTGCAACCAGCTGGCTGTGAAACCTTACCAAAACTACATGAACATCTCAAATATCCTCTACATAATTACATATCCAACATATACTGTATGTCACATCACATATATGACTCACATACATGCGCAATCATGTCACAATCTTCACATTTCTGTCACATAAATGTAATATTTGTCATATATATATGTATATACATATATGCAACAGATACATTAGTGTCACAGCTTGGTGGTAAGAAAATTTGCAAATCAGCTTCAAAAAAATTAAACCACCTCAGTCCTGGTTTAGGACATTTTAAGTTTCTCAGAAGGGCAATTTGATTTGAGTCTCTGCAAACAGAGGTTGGTCATTAAGTATGATTTTTCAAAATGATGACTAAAGGCCAAGCAAACAAAAATAAAGAAGGTGCCTATGATGCAGGAAAATAGGTAATATATAGATTGGACTCATAGTATCTTTGGATCATGAACCCTGCATGTAACATAAATTTGAAGTTATTGCCAGACCTAACAAATAATCAATTGACAAATAAATGTGATCCAAACTTAAAAATCTTAGCTATAACAATCCCAACTTGCGGCTTAAGTTATTTGCAATAGAGTTGACCAACAAGAATCCATAGAAACAAATTCAAAACCAAGTGAGGGAGTGAAAGAGTATTGAAATAAGTCACAGTTTACCTCTGAGTCTGAACATCTCCCAGCTATCAATTGTATCAAGCAGAACTCGATTATTTGTATGAAAATAAATATGTATGATGAAAATGGCACACTTTTAATATGTACACATTAAATTATATTATATAGTATTATATAATGTAATAATATATTATATAATGCGTGCTGTCATTGGTTGAAAGAGCATGCACTATTGGAGTACAAAGCATAGAGCTAAACTAAAGCTGTCACACTATCTGCCAAATTTACTCAGAATGTTTAACCTTTTGCAGGACTTCTCTCCAGTTTTTTTTCATTAACTGAAAGAGAAATTTCGGTAAGCAAGGCAGCAAGTACTGTAGAATGTAAGAACCAAACAAGGGTTTGTAAACATAACAAGTGCCATAGTTTATGTTATTAAGGTTTTCACTGTCAGTTAGATTGCAATCTTATGTACAGTAATAAAAATCAAACACATTTAAATTCCACCACCTGAGTTATTTCAGTTTGTAAACAATTGCAGATTATTGTGAACTTTGATGGTTTGACATTTCTGACAGCCTCAGTCTTAGGGCCTTTCACACTAGCAGACAAAACTAGAATTGCCTCAACAAAATTAAAGGACAAATTTTTGTTTTTTCTGTTGCATTCACATTTGAAAACTTCAAAGCCCACAAATTCTGTCAGCACCTGATCTGTTCATAAGACCAGCCAGCATAGTTGCCAAAGGATTCCACTTTCAATTTCCAGGATTTAATAAACTGATAACGGTTCAATTACACGCTTGTTGTAGCTTATACAACATATGATTGAGAACTTTATCATGGTTTTGTTTACTAGGTTGATTTTTTTTAACCCAGGACAAATTATTTTGGCTTGCATTTGAAGATTTGTCCGCTTCAACCAAATGACTAAAGAAGTAGGGAGAAACACGATCGTGTTTCTGCCTACACATCTACTTATCTACACATCTTGTGGAGGGCGACAGAGAGATAACATGACACAACAGTTTTGTTTATTAAAACAATTTTGCCTTACTTTTACCCGGAATAAATTTTGTTGGCGATGCGTCTTTTAAAGACTCGTCCGCTTCGGCCAAATTCGACTCTAGAAGTGGAGAGAAACACGATCGTGTTTCTGCTTTAACACTTCTTTCGTGTTTTAGCCGCTTCCTTCGTACTTTTCAACAGAAGAAAGCATAGTCAAGGCTTCTTTATTTGCTAAGTATCATTTACTTTCGATATCAGTACTGTTAAAGGACTGATCATGAGTGTTACCACAAATCTTTTGATCTGGCGTAGTCTAAGAGGAAAGAACGATCGCGTTTTTTTACCTTGAAACTTCCGCTATAAACGTCTCTGATCAAGATTTTGCACAAGTAGCCATCGCTATCAATTGATTATACAGAAGCCTGCAGTGCAGCTAACGTTATAAGCTCGAGATTATTTCTACTAGCGACTAAATACAGGAATGGCTCCGACCTGTGATTGGATGATAAAAATAGTAAAAGTTAATAACTTGTATCTTAACTCCTTGCACGTGAGTATGGTTAACCGTGTCTCGAAGCGGAACAATGAAATATCAATGCGAAAACGACGATGAGTCAAACAAGAAATGGCTACTTACATAATGAAGAGAAGGCAGAGTCCAGCTTGTTCAGCGAGGTCGTTCAGCGATATTCCGGCGATGAAAAAGTCATCCGCTGACAAGCTCCGCTGACAAAACTCATTTAGTCAGTTTAGGCGGACGACCAGACTGGAGCCATTCGTGTATTTCACCGCAGACGTAGACAGGAATGGCTCCAACTCATGCGTATGTTAATTTTTTTTTTTTCGTTCTGGCTAAATAATTCATACCCTGAGATAAAAACTGAAAGAGCGATTTATTAGGTTCTTCTTAAGTTGAAGTCTACAGTGCTTGCAAATGAAGCCCTCTTTCCTTACTACGGGGCTATGTAGTTCCTAAGTTTTAAAATAATGCAGCAATCTCACGTTTGGAAAATCACGCAATGTTGCGTGACGCTGCGACCGATGTTTTTAATTTACAGCATGCTCTGCTAGAGAAATATGGCTTAGCCACCATCGAGGGAGTTTTTTTTCGTGAAAAACTGATTTTTTAGTTTATTGTTCACATAAAGGACAAATCCATTAATCGGGCTCTTCGTCTGTTTTAAAACTACTGTTCGCACAGCGCTGCTTACTAGTTTAATTTTAAATTTTTTTTTTCAAAAACTGTTTAAAAAATTATTTAAAAATTATTGTAAAAAAAATTACTGAAATTGAGTCGGAGCTACTCCTGTCTGCGGTGAAATACACGAATGGCTCCAGTCTTTGTTCGAGCGCGTGAACTGACTAAATGAATTTAGTCCGCGGAGCTAGTCAGCTGATGACTTTTCCATCGCCGGAATACCTAAGTTATTAACTTTTATTATTTTTATCATCCAATCACAGGTCGGAGCCATTCCTGTATTTAGTCGATTGTCACGAGTGTTATGGCCGCCATCTTTTTTTTTTAATGGCAGCGGAAGGCTGGGGAGCGAAAGAAATTTTAACCAAGGGGGAAGGGGGCAGTTGACGGTAAAAAATAAGGAGAGAAGTGGAGGCGAGGTTCACTTTAGCTCAAAGCCAACATGGCCGGTCGAATTAACGGTCGCGATTTTATAACGTTAGCTCGCACAAATAGGACGCCTGCACTGTAGGCTACTGTATAATCAATTGATAGCGATAGCTACATTCTTCATTCTAATTGCCTCTCTGCTGAATAGTGTATTGATGTGCTTGTTGTACACAATCTTGATCAGAGACGTTTATGGTGGACTTTTCAAGGTAAGAATAGTTTGTGGTTGCTACTGCGTAGATTTTGTTCACAAACGCGATCATTCTTTCTTCTTAAACTATGCCAGATCAAAATATTTTTGGTAACATTCATGATCAGTCCTTTAATAGTACTGATATCGAAATTGAATGTTACTTAACAAGTAGAGGAGGCTTGATTATACTCTGTTCTATTGTAAAGCACGCGGGAAGCGGCTAGAGCACGAAAGAAGTGTAGGAAGGAACACCATCGTGTTTCTGCCCTCTTCTTGTGTCGGATTTGGTCGAGGCGGACAAATTTTCAGACGCATCGCCAACAAAATTTTGTCCCGGGTAAAAATTTGCAAAATCGTCTTAATAAACAAAACCGTGATAAACTTAAGTCAATCACTTGTTTCATAAGCCACGACAAGCGTGTAATTCAACTGTAAATTAGTTTAATAGAAAGGCAAAAATTGTCATAAACTGAAATAGTTAGGCCGGTCGAATTAAACACGTTTGCATGAAGTTTTTTTAGTCTCTAAAACAGAATTCGAAAGTGAAATGTTCAGTGAAATCTGGCCGAATTGTGGCACATTAAAACAAGCAAGAGTTTTCATGCGACGAAAACAAACTGCTCGAGGCTTGTGTTTTATACATAAACTACAGCCCAATTCACGGGAACATGAAGGTTGCTAGGGATGACATTGCCGTAAAACTCGCCTGCTGTGACTGATGTGGCCTTCCACTCAATGCATTGGAAAGGATATCAAAGGAAGCTCTTTGTCCACTTGAAGAGAGGTTAATGTTGTTTCTGAAGCTATCTTTACTGTGATGACCGGAGATTACGATGATGAGCTAGCCGGGATGGACCTCAGCATGATTGCAGTCACTCTGACACCATTAAGATTAGTATGAATTTTAACAATTATGCCAGGTTGGCTATATTTCTCAATTTTTTTTTTTTTTGAACACCAAACAAAATATGGTATTTGAGCGATAGTTAAGTTTAATTTTTATAACCGTATGTAAGCTTGGAATCTAACTGAGCATGAAAACCTTCAATACTTGGACTGTCCATTTCATTTTGTCTCAGGATTTGTGTCTCTGCTCACATTATAATGATGTAAATCATGGCACTTGGTTCTTGTTTGGTTCTTCCGTTGTTTTTACTTGCCGGCTTGGTTGTTCCGAAATTTCTCTTTCAATAAACGAAAAAAAACCAGAGGGAGGTCCTGGAAAAGGCCAGACATAGTACAATTTGGCAGATAGAGTGACAGCTTTAGCTCAACTCTATGCTTTGTACTCTGATAGAGCACACTCTTTCAACCAGTGACAGCGCATGCGATATCCAAAGTTTGTTATAGTAAAATTAAACATGTACGTATTACAAGCACACAATTTTCATCATACATGCAGTGAAAACCCACATATAAGAACCTAGTGATTTAAGAACCTACTGGCTGAAATTTTGCATTTTAATACCCAAATATATAAGAACCTATTCAGCTCGACAAAGAAAAATTGGTTCTTATATTAAAAAAAACACTCAAGATTTGATGTTCAAATTGGATTTTAATTGTGTAGATTTTTGTAGTGTACCAAGGCTGTGCTCTAACAGCGCCCGGTCGCCTGAGGCGACTAACATTTGGCCTCGGACGACTGAAAATATTTTCTTGGTCGCCCGGCCGGGCGACTGGCTGGTGTTGGTTTCTTGATTTACAGTCAAAAAAAGAAAATGTTGTTCAATCGAGCGCGCGTTGATATTCAAAGGTCGTTCCACGTGAATTTACGTGTAACATAATCATCGACTTTGATCGTGACAAGCTGCACAGTTTTCGATTTTATCCGCTTTTCCAAATAGTATTATAATTTTCCTTTAAATTAGGATGGCTCGTTAGTTAGTTTTTGAAAAGCAATTGTTACTTCTGCTCTGACAGGCATAAAGTACGGTCGACGATTAATAAATCGCTAAATGAACACGGGAGTCGTTCTTTTAAAAGAAAATGTTGTTCCATCGGGCGCGCGTTGATGTTCAGAGGTCGTTCTACGTGAATTCACATGTAGCATAATCCTTGACTTTGAACTTGACTAGCTGCACAGTTTTCTATTTTAACGGCTTTTCCTATAGCATTAAAATTTTTCCTTTAAATTGGGATGGCTCATCAGCTAGTTTTTCAAAAGAAGTTGTTACTTCTGCTCTGATAGGCGTAAAGTACGGTCGGCGATTAATAAATCGCTGAATAAACACGGGAGACGCTCTTCTATGCTAATTTAATATTTTAGCCGGCTTTTTAATGCCGTGTCTGCGAGGCAAAAACATAACTTAAGATTGTTTTCTAGTAAAACACGATGTATAAAAAAGAAAAGATACGTTTTTTTTTTGTGATTGTTTTAGAAACGGGTATAAACTCTCAGATTATCTTTGGTATATTTTTCAAAAAATAGTTTTGCACTGCTTCTGTAAGTGTGAATTAAATAATTATTTGACTATAAGTGATGATAGGTTTTCAGGAGGTCAAAGGATACGATGTTTCATGAACATAAAAACAATAAATAAATGCACATAGTTCTATTTGACTCGTTACGAAAACAGTTTGTTTAATTTTTTAATAATTAACTGACTGATTTATTAATTTGGGCGACCAACTAGGAGGCCCGGGCACCTCAGCTAAAATGTTTGGGAGCCCAAAGGGCTCCCTGAAATTTTGATTTGGGCGACCATCTTTTAGGCCTGGGCACCCAAGCTAAAATGCTCGGGAGCCCGAAGGGCTCCCTGAAATTTTCCTTAGGGCACAGCCTTGGTGTACTGCTTTTTAGTCTTACCAATAAAATATTATTCATTCCATAAAACTTTGTTGTAGTTACAAATGCAGTCACAAATACTGTACAGTACACTGTATATACTGTAAATAGCCAAACATGTTTTGTTCTGTACAGCATGGAATTGATTGGTAAACAAGGCAGGCATATTTTTCCTGTTGAAATTTGCATGGTGATCATACAACTGTAAATATGGTCAGGCCCATTATACAGGACTTGTTTCGACAACAAGGCTTGACATTTTTGTAAATGCTTTACAATTATTGCATATTAGTACTATTGCAGTTCCCCGAATGCTAACACTATAATAACTTTTGCAGATAAGAACCTACTAAGACCCTAATCAGCCTGTTATTGGAAAAAATACCCCAAAATATAAGAACCTGTTCAGCCTGAACTCCAAAATTCTAGGTTCTTCTACACAGGTTTTTACTGTATTTGTTTTCATCTAAGTAGTCAAGTTCTTCTAGATTCAATCGATAACTAGGAGATGTTCAGACTCAGAGATAAACTGTGACTTACGATCATGCTCTTCCACTCCTTCCCTTGATTTTGAATTTGATTCTTTGGATTTTCGTCGGTCAACTCTATGGGAATAATGTAATCTGCAAGTTGGGATTGTTATGGCAAAGATATTAAAGTTTGGATCACGTTTATTCATCGATTGATTATTCATTAGGTCTGGCAATAACTTAGAATTACTGTTACATGCAAGGTCCGTAATCCAATGACACTGAATCCAATCCCAAGTGTTATTTATTTTTCTGCATTGTAAGCACCTTTATTTTCGTTCACATAGTCTCTGGTCACTGTTTTGAAAAATTATACTTAATGGCCAACTGCTGTTTGTGGAGACTCAAATCAAGTTGCCCTTCTGAGGAACTTAAAATGTCTTAAGCAGGACTGAGGTGGTTTTATTTTTTCAAAGCTGATTTGTAAATTTTCTAACAACCAGGCTATGTAAAAGCAGATAGGAAGTCATTAAGTTACTCTATTCTTTTACCAAAACTACATAAATGATACATATGTGTGATACTCATTCATCTGTCATAAATATATATTAAAAATATTGCATTTATGCAATGTTTATGTAAAGATTGTGACATGATTGCACATACATGTGACATATATGTGATGTGACATACAATATGTGTTGGATATGTAAATATGTAGGGATATTTGTGATGTTTATGTAGTTTTGGTAAGGGTTGACAGCCAGCTGGTTGCAATTTCTCATTTTGTTCACATGATATGTATTTTCAGTTTTCCAAATATTGCAAGGTGCATATGCATATGATTTAGGGCCAATATCTTCTAAATTTTCTTTCCAGGAGTAAATAAATGCTACTTATACACAGAGATAGACTAATGCCTGCAGTTGTATTAAACCTTGATTGAATGGGCAGTATGATCTTGTGGAGGCTAATTATTGTGTCCTGGCAAAATGATTGTAAATTCAGTTACATATTAATACTTTGCTTAGTGTCATTCCTTAGTATTGCAGTGCACATCCTCACTATGTATAATTTCACATGTGACTATGGTACAAGCTTTGTTAAATGGTTCCTTTTTTTCTCGATCAGAGCTTACCAGAGAAGTAAAGTGTCATTTTCTTGCAAATGAGTTCAAAGACCTACAGTGTACCATTGGTTCTCTTTCTTGGAATTGGGAAAGTATTTTCTTTCTGTCAAACAATTATAAACCAATTCATAGGCTAGGAAAAGGAAAAAATTTTGAAATACCAATTTAACAAATACTCACAAATGTAATTGTCATAATGTAGAAGGTATTGCTGCTCATAAAGGAGCATGGTACCTCCCCTTTTTATTTCAAATTGTACTCTCTCTTAAGATCAGCAACCAAAGCATACAGTTTGACAACAATCTCAGGGCATGTTCTATGGAATGGCTTTAAGTCTTCAATGTATTTTATCAGTTGCTCTGTCTTGTTTCTTTTGCAGAAGCTGATTGGCATTGTGACAAGTTAGAATGGAAGCAAGCACTTTCTATAACATTCATGGTGATCCACCAAAGATCAATGTTAATCTTCCAGAGATAAGTAAAGTAACCCAGAATTCTTAACGTTGGAGGGATGTTCAACTCCCAATTGACATTCTGTTGTTAACCGTGAAGGACTGTGAGTTCTTAAGTTGCTATCATTACATTAAAGATCTATTTAGAAGCTATTTTAGAGGGCTGGGTACTATATACTTGGTATACTTTGGAAGCATTGGTGAAGATCAAGATGTTAAACTGAAAGTTGCTTTGATGAAATGTTCAGAGGGTTCTAAAGTTCCTGGTGGTGCTTTGACTGTTGTAGAAAATGCTGTAACTCAGCTGAGGCCAAAAGCTGTCTTTACTGTGGGACACTGTATTGGTGTGAATCAGGAATCAACAAAGCTGGGGGATGTTAAAATGATTGTCTTTGTAGATTTCTGCAGTGAAGCAGATTGTCCTTAATAGAATTCTGTTGTGAAATAAATTAACCTTCACTTCTACAGTTGCATTAATTAAACATTGATTAAATGGGCAGGACTGGAGGCTAGTTATTGTGTCCAAGCTTAAATATGGTGAATTTAATCAAATTAAACTCTAGTTTTTATATGTTTCTGTATTGTTTTTATTTTCAGAAGCTGATTGGCAATGTCAGAATCTATGAGAACTGACCAGAACAGTTCAAAGAACATTTATGGTGACCCACCAAAGATCAGTATTAGTCTTCCAGATATAAGTGAACTAACCCAGAATTCTAAATGTTGGAAGGATGTTCAACTTCCAATTGACATTCTGTTGTTAACAGTAAAGGACTGTGAGTTCTTGAGTTGCTACTATTATATTAATGATCCATTCAGAAGCTATGTCAAAGAGCTTGGTACTGTATACTTTGGAAGCATTGGTGAAGATCAAGATGTTAAACTGAATGTTGCTTTGATGAAATGCTCAGAGGGTTCTAAAGTTCCTGGTGGTGCTTTGACTGTTGTAAAAAATGCTGTCACTCAGCTGAGGCCAAAAGCTGTCTTTACTGTGGGCCACTGTAGTGGTATGAATCAGGAATCAACAAAGCTGGGGGATGTGGTTGTATCAGAAAAGCTCACAACCTATTCCTATCAGAAGGTTACAGAGGATGGAAAGAAATTTCGTGGGTTCACAACTCCTGTAAGCAGAGACATTGCTGAACTCATGGAATGTGTAGATCATGGTTGGAATCCACCCCTAGAAAATCCTAAAGAAAGGAAAGTTGAAGTCCTCTGTGGTGAAGTTTTGAGTGGTTCTGAGCTCGTACAAGCTGAGTGGCAACGAGATGAACTAGTGAAGTCATTTCCTGAAGCAATTGCAATTGAAACAGAAGGAGAGGGTAAGATCTCTTTTTCCTTTGAAGTAACTGTTACTGTAAATCTGCTCAAAGAGATATTTGGATATAATCATTTGTATCATGGGACAGAGAGAGTTGATACTTATGTGGTGGGTAAGCTTTTCTACCAGTGTTGAGAGATGCACTAGCTTGTGTGTGTGAACATACTGGACTTCAGATCAAGAGGTTTGTGTTCAAGCCCTGGACTCAAGTGATTGTGTTGTAGTCTTGGCAGGGACATTTTACTCTCACAGTGTGTCTCTGTACCCAGGAGTATAGATGGCTACTGATGAACTGACCAGTATTTCATATACATGTGGCATATACATGTGGAGGGAGTAAGGGTACAGTCTTAGTGCCTGAATGGTATTGGACCTGGGAGAAGCTTGTGCTACAGGGGCTAGCTGTGCACCTAATGTATGTAAGGTGAATTTCCAAAATGTATCTCTAGCTCCTTACAAATCTTTAATGGTAATAATGGGAGTGGTTAAAATCAATAGATGTTAGAGAAAATTTGTTGTTTTGTTCACAAAAGCTTGTTATTTTTTTTGTCTCAGGAACTTTCAGTGCAGCACATGATCTGAAAATGGAGTGGGTTGTTGTCAAGGGTATTTCAGGATATGCAGATGGAACTGAATCAAGAGAAAACTGGCAAACATTTGCAAGTGTAACAGCAGCTTCTCTTGTTGTCAATATTCTAAAGGAATGCAGTATTTTTGAAGATTGGCCACATTACCAAGGTAAACAGATCAACTTTTATCTTTTTTAGGCCTGCAGTATATTTGCTTGCAGTCACAAGCTGGTCTTGTCTGCTATTTAGTTTGTGTTTTATGAATGTGCTGGAACCAAATTGCCAAAACTGAATCAAAAACATGAGTAATGACCTATGATCATGCACTTACCAATCAGAGCAACTCTTAATCAGAAATATTACATGTTTGTCAGCAATTTCACAGGCTCTGCTTATGGATGTTGCACTGGGCTAAAGATAATGACGTTGATGTCAATTCAACATACAGGAGCTCTAATTTTCTTTCTGCAAAGATTGATGGTGGGATGCTTTCAAGCTTTTGATGGTATTTTCCCTCTGGGGAGAAGACCACCGACCCTCCAATAATACACCTAGAAACTCCTGCCTTTACCCCCGTCCCTAACCCCCCCCCCTCCCCCTGCCCAGCCCAACCCTTATTTTGTAAACCACACACAATCCACATTCCCCTAATCAGTCCAACAAAATGCTAACGCTCGAATCTTTACAGAGGCCAATTTACATTAACAACTCAGTTAATGAAACCGAATTGTCATTGCTAACTGAATATTTGATTCACATTTCTTAATAGTAGTAAGAGTAATCCTATGATAAACTCCTGTTAGAAATGGATGTTAAGCCTTACAATGTATGAACTTGCAATTTATGTTAGGGCATATGTTCCCTTTGATATGGGTAAGAGAACATTACTTTATCAAGCTATTTGTTTTTGCCTTCATTTCCGCCCTCTATCTATAGAAAAGAGGTAAAATGAAGACATGTCTATGGGCGTACCCGTTAACCCCCACCCCCTAACCCCATCTCCCTTCCCCCTTCCTTTGTAAAATAAAAATGCGTGGATCCGGCAAAATGGCATGAATAGATGCAGTACGTACTACTCGCTATCCTCTCATCTTGATGCTTTGCTGTGATGTCTTTATGTTTCAGTCAAGCAAGGAATTCCTAGTGACAAAGATTTGGAGTGGCTTTCGGAAGAAGTCGAAAAAAAATGGAAGACAGTTGGGCGTCGTCTCGGAGTTCAGGAAGCAAGATTAACGGCGAATTTGCCCCAATGTATCACTGGTAATATATAACTAATCTTGCAATTCAATAACAATACAATCACATACAAGTATAATGCCTAACTTCTCAGGCACCGTGCTCTTTGGCCACTGAATCTTTTATGTTCGTTGTTGACAGTGCCTCGAAACTGGAAAAGTGTCGCTTCGTTCGTCAGTAACCAAATCAAAACGAAGGAAGATCATTTGATGCGTTTGTATATTTTCATGTAATTTTCTGGTAGCGCGGACTTCAGTAAGGCAACTTATCTTTTGAAACGTTTCTCAGTTTTGTCGTAGCCTAGTCCACTCCCTACTTAGCTGGATTTTTATATGGTTTTCGGAGGAGCGTGTTCTGAAGGGGGACTGTGGAAAACAGCCTCCCGAAAACTATATAAAAATCCAGCTGAGCAGTTAAGGTCCCAAGCAAGATTACGGAGAAATATCTTCTTGAGGTCTTTGTAACAATAGGCTTTTGACAGTTGCTACATGAGACTGCTCACTGAACATTAATTCTGTATGTGTTTAAGATTTTCGAGGGAGCAAATTAACTGGTTTTATTTTTTTAACTTTAAGATCCAATCCCCTACTACACACAGGCGAGAGGACCAGTGGCACTAGAAGCGTACAGGAGAGCAATGGAGACAGGCGAAACTTTCGATAGATGTATCAAAATTATGTTGATTGGTCAGGACCGTGTTGGCAAAACAAGTTTGCGAAGATACCTCAGAGGTGAAGCATTTGATAAAGATGAAGTTAGCACTAATGGGATTGAAATGATTGCCCCTGTCAAGAATGCAAGAAAAGGGGCATGGAGGAATCCAGCCCCGCTTGAAAACACAAGTGCATTTGTCCACGAGTGTGCAGAATTGGTTGAATTACGCAGTAGCTCTGAAGAACGACCACATAGGGTTCAACTGTTTTCTGGAGAAGGAAAGAAGACGAGAGGCGAACCTACAAGTGGAAAGGGAGCGACTCAAGAACGTTCAAATGAAGACCTTGCTTCAAAAGAAGTTATTGAAAGAAATGGTAAGGTAAAGCTCATTATAGCTCTGACATTAACTAGCTTCTTTACATATTCAAGGTAATTGTTCACTACCAGAGAGGTTACTCAGGGCTGAAAAAAACGGCAGCACGGTCGCCGGTGAAGATGAACGGTCAAACAAATTTTAGCCTGGTCAAACTTCGTTTCTTGCCGGAAAAAATGTTACTGTGCAATTTTCGTCTAATTGCATTACAGTATCAACCCCCAATCCTTTAGGAAAAGCAATTTATTACGTAAAACTGCAACGTATTGTTAAATTTTTTCTTTTTTTTGATAAGAGTCTTACGACTTGGAACGAGCTAATTGCGTTTCTCCCATGACTTTTCTTGTTCAAGAGACTGGGCCCGACTATTTGAACGACTCTCATGCTTAAGATCGTTATCAAAATCACCAATGATGAACCCTTACAATACTGTAGCGCCTCAATTTCGAAGTACAGCTAATTTTATCCTTTGTTTCATTCTCCTCGGGAGAAAATTTGATTATGTACTGTTTTATTTTTACTGTACATTTCGACTGATTGTGGAAATGTTTGGCAAATCTTTTTGGAGACAAACTTGTCGGGGACTTTTGTCAACCCCACCGTGTACTATGCAAACTTAACATTTTTCTGAATCATTTAACTGGCGTCATTACTTTGCGGCCTAAATGTTGAGCGGTATGGAAAGGCTCGCTCGTTAAGGGGTCATGCCGAACTTCATTCAGTCTACCCAGAACTAAATTATTTCAAATGCGCACCTACTGCCTTCTTTGTAAGTAGCATCGAATTCATGAGTTCGGTAGAGCAGTGGCGAGACGAATCTATGGTGCTCATGGCAACGTAGACTCCTTGATATCGTGTCCGTGAGTGAGTCCGTCCGTAAACATTCCCATCATTCTTAACGGCCTAGATATGCAAACGTTGTTGTTGTAGTAACTCGTTTAGGAAAATGTCTAAAAGCAGATTTCCGAATTGTTGTTATGACCCAAAATTCACTCCTTGCATCCATCTCTCAATTACTCCTTCATTCCACATCCTTCCACTTCTGGTTAAGTCCGCTCGCTTAGGAGGCTTTTGCATGTTCAGTTAGAATTCTTGCATGGGGCTCAACTGATAGCTGGGAATTGGTCAAATTTTCACCAGTCTGCTAAGAAATAACGACAGCTAAGATCTGAGAACGGAAAATTTTACTGATGGATGAAAAATTGATTTGAGTTTACGCTGCGTGCATAAGGTCTCACCCAAGGTTTAAACAAATCTTTCGCATACGAGGTGCTCGGATAAATATAATTTCGAGGGCGACAAGCCGGCTTACATTTTAGTATAGGCCTTTATTTTCGAGTGAGGCGAAGCTTTTGTGAATTTTTTAGTTCTTGTACACAAAACACAAATTCAGTCAATAGCATTACTGTTGCTTTGAACAACCGGCCCTGAGTAAAATTAAGCTTAACTGGTATTCTTCTCTGTTGTTTGCACTCGAACAGCGTGTTTAAGAAACGTAAAAACCGATTAAAAAAACATCAATATTAGTTTTCCTGGAAGTCAAAAGTGAGCGAAAACTAGAAGAAGTACCCAACAAAGTCCTTTCCCTCGTAGAGCGTGGCCTCAAGGGAAACGACACCTCCGACAGTGAGGGTATTTGCCCTATTCTTTGGGATTTCGCCGGCCAGGCAGTATACCATGCCATTCATCCAATTTTCCTGTCGCAAGAAGCCATATATGTCCTAGTGTCAGATCTTACTAAAGAGTTGAGTGCTCCTGCCCAATGTCGGATAAGACCGCCTAATCACGATGAAATAGTGGTAAACTCGCCTTACGTCGAGGACACTAATCTCGATCACATGATGAGATGGCTGGACTTGGTGCACTCTTTGGGGTGGCCAGAGTTTCATAAAAGGTCTTCAAACTCCAGGGATGTTTTGCCTCCTGTGGTGCTTGTAGGTACACATGCTGATTGTGTAAGGGATCCTTGCAAGGAAATGAAATCTGTGAAGGAAACCATTTGCAGCATGGCTCATCCAGCAACCGTAGGCCATATTTCAAAAGAATCATTCTTCATAGATAACACAAATCCAAACAGAGAAGACGACCCACAGATCGTTTCTTTGCGTGTGAAACTATTGGATCTGGCTAAAAAAATGCCACATACCAACAAGGTTATTCCTATGCAGTGGCTCCGTGTGGAACAAAAAGTGGACGAAATGGTGAAAGAGAAAGGGATGCATTATGTTGGTAAAAAGCGTTTTACAGAAGACATTTCTGGAGGCATTTGCCAGTTTAATGGCCCAGATGACGTTGAAGAATTGCTACACTTTTTACAAGCTCGTGGAAGAGTTATCTACAAAGATCTCCCTGAAAATCCAGATGGTTTGGTCGTGCTGGATCCGCAGTGGTTAATTAAAATACTGTGTGAGATAATTACGGTGAGTCCACCATGGAGAAACGACCCTGTCATTCGGAAAGATTACAAAGTCCTTGGAAAAAAGGGACTGCTTTCCCAGCAGTTGCTAAATCGAGCGTTTGAACACCTTAAATTGAATGATATTAGCAATTCGCTGATTCATATCATGGAAAGCTTTGATGTTATATGCAACTCTAAGAACTGCAAGGGGGAAGATTACCCTTATTTGGTTCCTTGTATGTTGAAATCACCAAAGAAGAATACGAGAGGCACAAACATGCGCACTGGCCCTTTGCCCGTATTTCTCACATTTAACACCAACTACATTCCAAGCGGGCTGTTTTGCAGACTGGTTGTACATTTTTGGGAATGGGCCTCACAATTATGTGGCTCCTGTACAGCCCCTTCGTTGTTTTCAAACGCCGCCAGATTCAATGTCAGTAAAGAGTACCAGTTCGCTTTAGAGTGTCACAAAACTGTGATAGAGTTGAAAATCTGGACACCGCGAGACTCAGATAGAATGGAAGAGAAAAGAATTTGCGAAGAATTATTGAGGTAAGCCACAATCATATCTGGCATTATTTTGTTTCATTTAAACTTAATATTGACTGTTCAAGCAATATTAGATGGAACACCATAATCAAAGAAATTTATGAAATGCTGTCGCGTTGCTGTAAATAAAGGGAAACTTAGAGGCCCTCTTTAATTTTCTTCACTTTTTAAATCGTTCTGATCCTTATGACAAATTTTTCAGATTTAGGACCCTTTTGGGTGCCAATTTTTTCGATTAGGTGGGATGCCTTCAGGTAAACGTACGTTACAATGAGTCATGCTTGCGTTATTCGCGTTGTTGATGTCCTTGTTGCTATGTTTGTTCATTGTAGTCATCTGGAGCGTTGCAAGACTGGGCTAAACTCCACCTGTCAGTGGTTAGGAGCAGTCACGATGGAACTGTGTGTGAAATGCCAGTTGTGTGAACCTTGTCAAGATAAGTGTCGTGGCGGAACCAATATTTGCATGCTGCACAAAGAGGAAGGCTGCTCTCATTTTGATTGTGGCCACTACATTCCGTTAAGAAGCTTTGACCTGAGTTGTGAACACTCTGTTGATGCTGTTCCCTACTATCCTGCAGAAAAACTGGATCCTTGGGTTCAGGTTAGAAAAATAAACTTAATTCACTTCACGTAGAGCGAATCAGGAGAATTTGAAACTCACGGTTGGCAGATAGCTCTGTCGCACGCACCACTTTCGTAGAATGTTCGATTCCCATGAAAACCTGAATTTGTCCAGGGTTTATCTTTTAAAGATACTTCAAAAGTTAAGCGGTTTTGTGTGATTACCAGAAAAGGTTAAAAAAAGAGAAACAAACACAAATAAAAAGGAAAGAAAGATAGAGACATTTGAAATTATCTTTCTTCTCCCAAACACAGGATTAAATGATGAGAGGGTTTAGAAGAAATACTTATACTCCCCTTTATTATTGTTATTGTTATTTTTATTATTATTATTATTATTATTATTATTATTATTATTATTATTATTATTATTATTATCGCGTTTTCTATTTATCAAGTGTTAGAATCAACTACCCGTGAGCTGCAGAACTTTGGGTGACTATATGTGAGGGAGCTATATTTTTGTATACTTAAAGTATTTTTAATTTATTGTTTTCCCAAGTTTTCTACTTTTGGGTTTTAGTTACCGTGGTTCTTTCATTTCCAAATGTGTAGGCCTGAAAAGAGGGATATGGAGATCCCGTTGTGATGCACGACGTCCACTTCCATATCTGATAATCATTACATACTGTTTTTCCAACCATTCGCTTTAATAAACTTGGTATCCAAAAACTTACTCCTCATGAGATCACATGAGAGGTAGTAAGTTGGGTTATTAAAGTATACGTTTTGAATTATTTTTACTCGTATATTTATCTCTCAATTTATTCTATCAAGTGCTAACTGTAAGCGTAAGGTTGCCACTATTTCCTTCTGCCTTGTAGGCTTTGAAAACCGTTGGACGTAAGAAACGATCTGGTAAGTTTTTTACATCAGAGGTAAATTTTTCGATAAATAGCTGAGTCAATATCAGTTTGCTGAAAAGCAACTTGCCCGCCAAGTAGAATGCAGAGATACAGGAAATACTGTGTGAAAGTAGAGGAGTTCGATTGTCACCAACCGCTTCTTGTGAGGAAAGCGGTGCATGACATCTCAAGAAGAGACCAGAGGGCACGATGTAGACTCCATGAAAGTGGCCTCGCGGTCCAGCTCCTTGTTTCGCTGCGACAGTTACTTATTGATATAAAACTGTTATTTTTATACTCACAATTACCGTTGAAAACTTCCTTTTTAACGAATCTGTCTTTCTAAACTGGCTATTTATTTTACAGAAAGGATAGTTTTTTCCAAGTTTTTTTGCTCGAAGTTTGAAAAAGACGTGAATGATAGGTCGCCAAACTAAAAAAAAATGTATTCAGTTTGTGTACTTGGGCCTCCTTAACACGTGTAAAACGATTTATATAACATGTAGGGATGCGTAATGCAATGGCACGAAATGGCCCTAAACGACGGAAAAACTGGAGAACTTTTCAGCGGATAAGGAATATCGTCAAGGCTATGTACAAACTTATCTATTGACCGAAAAAATCTGTTCCAATTAGTTTTCCTTAAGATTTGTTACGAGTGCCAACCAAGTGTAGAAGTGCTACAAGTGCCCTTGCAAGTTTTAATTTTTAGTGAGTCTTTTTATTTTAACCCAAGTTGTTTATTGTATGGAAAAGACTTTTATCAGGCTTTCCGCTCTATATATAAGTGGTAGGTCACTAAATCCGTTTACGAGCGATAACAAAGTTTCTTTCTGGCAGAAAAAAAAGAACAAAAATCTCCTGTTTGCGTATGTGGGCGTGCATATTTCGTGTAAAATGATCAGGATGCAAAATTGCATAATTGGTCTTGAAACAAATTCCTCAGGAGACGTTTCATTAGGAAAGGGAAAAACTCTACTGCTACAATGAATTTTTTGGCTGATTTTTTTAAAATTTGTTATCATGCTGGTGGTTCTACTAAACATTTGCGTCGGATAGAGGTGAAACACCGCAATGAAAATTCATCTCAGAGTGACGCCTCAACTCCAGGGGAAGGAAGATCTGGTTTCGCAGGTAAAATGAGGACATGCCTATGGGCGTACCCGTTAACCCCAACCCCCAACCCTATCTTCCTTGACTCATAAATAGCTTTTATTTTTACTTTTACTGATGATTCCTCTGTCAAATGAACACATATCCCCAATATGGCTACTCTATTACCATGTTAAGTACGAAATCAATAATCTTCCTTTTCTTCATGGAATCGTTTTTCTGTTTTATATACACATGCATTTTTCTATTCTGTTAGTGAAAAACGTCAAGTGATAAAGCATATTGCTAGTTATAATCCGCCCATAACTTTTCGCGCGACTCTATTGGTCACTTTACGATAGTTTTGACGCAATAACCACCATTTACATCGATATTTGTCCCGACGATCATTTCCGTCGAAAAGAAACAAAAACTCTCGTCCAATGATTTTTTTTAAAATTTGTTATCATGCAGGTGTTTCTACTAAATATTTGCGTCGGTCAAAGGTGAAACGCCGTAATGAAGATTCGTCTCAGAGTGACGCCTCAACTCCAAAGAAAGGAAGATCTGGTTTCGCAGGTAAAATGAGGACATATCTATGGGCGTACCCGTTAACCCCCACCCCCAACCCCATCTTCCTGCCCCCTGCCTTTGTAAAATATAAATGCGCGGATCCAGCAAAATGGCCTGAATAGTTACGATACGTACTACTCGTTATCCTCTCAACTTGATGCTTTGCTGTGATGTCTTTATGTTTCAGTCAAGCAAGGAATTCCTAGTGACGAAGATTTGGAGTGGCTTTCGAAACAAGTCGTAGAAAAATGGAAGACAGTTGGGCGTCGTCTCGGAGTTCGGGAAGCAAGATTAACAGCGATTGACATAGAAAATGTGGAATTCTCTGAAAAAATGTACAAAATGTTACTATATTGGAAACAAGAGACAGGCTTGACTGCAACGTACACGGTCCTACATGAGGCACTGTGTCATCTATTTGTTAGTCGTGCAGATTTAGCTGACCAACTTTGCCGTCAACAACATGAATGACTGTACTTTATTGACTCATAAATAGCTCGTAAATAACGGAGTCATTTTGTAGAGTTCACTGGTAGTGATATTTAAAAAGCTGATCTCAAATACTGGTGCGGAAAGTTGCAAAAAGTCATATGGTTTTTGCTGTCAACGCGCAATACGAAAATTAATGGGAAGGTTGTGAATTTAATAAACCCACTTCTCAAACTTATTAATAATTCATGCTGAGAAAACAAAGGAAATTACAACCGTGAAGGAGGTTTGGATATGTGATCTTAATTATCATAAAATTTGCTGAACTTTTGCTATGATTTTCTCCAAGAATTATTAATGGTTTGAGAAGCTCGAAAGGTTTTTTCATCCGATATCCAAACACCTTGAAGTTGGTTTAAAAAAAACTCGGCTGCGCCTCGTTTTCTTAACCAGTTCTCGGTGTTTAGATATCGGATGAAACACTCTTCCTAGAGATGTTACTTATCGCAAGCTGGTATTTCGGGTGATAATTTCCTTGGCTAAGAGATTGTCCTGAAAATTTTACCATTTGCCCTCGAAGCTTCGCTTATTGGGAAAAAATTCAATTTGCGGACAATAGTTCAGTCGCGGACATGATCAGCCGACATACTAACCGCCTGAAGCGATTTATGTACGAAACATTCGCTTAGTTGCTTTATCAGTACCATTGCAGTGTTGTCGAAGGCAGACGGCATGTCACGCATTTGCATCACAAGTGATATTTACACGTAATGCACGCCTAATCTTCCTTCAATTGCTGGTTATGACGCAGCACTGAATCAGGAATTTAGGGCGCTTTTTTTCCAAGAGGTTTGACATGAAACAAAAATTTAGCGTGTTCAGAATCTCACGCCGAAAACACGAATAAATGCCATGTTTTGTAGGTAATACCGAGTTTCTACATTAACAGTGTGAATTTTGTTTGAATGCGGTTAGGTTACGTGATTAAATGAAGGTTGTTTACTAAGAAATGACAGGTGATGGTGCGAATTCTAATTTGGCAAAATGGAATTTGATTGGTGGAATGCAATTCAAGAACGTGAAATTGCCCAATGTTCATGTAAGAGGAATGATTTGGTATGTGCTGATTGGACTTTGGACGTAGTTTGGTGTGTGAGTTTTGAGTAAAGGAGCGGGAAAAAAACGCGTTTTAAGTTAAAAAGGACACAAAAAATTAAATGCGAACCTTACTTATCCCGGTAAATCTCATGGAAATTATTAATATTAAGTGCAATTTTGCTCTTGATTAATTAAATTGCGCGTTTCTAATTGGCTGAAAACGAGTGCATCTTTATTGTAACACGAGTGCAAAGTTTTAACACGACTACAAATTGCAAACAGCGCGTCATGTCAAAATTTTGTTTGTGTTAAATTTCTGTGATGCTTTTATTATAAAAGTTATTAATGACATGATTTTCGAGTGCAATTTAGTGTAAATAAGCACTTATGAATTTTTCAAAGACTACAAATTTCATGTTTATTATTTGGCCTATACTTCATTGTAAAAGGAATAGGTTCCTTTCTGAGTGAAAATAATCATAATCACGTATAACTTGTGGGGTCCTCATTACAGAACAGCAGCCTAGTCATTGTAATTTGATTAACGTTTGTTTCCAGAATTGAAACCATGAAACCTAACAATAATTACATCGATAATGTAACTATTGTTGTAACTCTATTAATATTTTTCATATTTGAAGCACATTTTTCGATGAATCAATGTGCCTGTATGTTATATTAAATAAATTCTTGTGTTTATTTCTTACATGTTATCGATTCTTTTGTTTATATTGTCAAATTAAAAATAATGTCTTCTGTTACTTTCAGAGATTAAGTATACATTTTTCGTGGTCGGTCAGCCTTTTACGTCCTTATTTTATTTCGAATGGATAAATTGTTAAAAGATACCCAAATATGTTTTTATACAACACTCTTTCTTTTCATCAGGATATAGTCCTAATCTCTAATAATAAAAGCTGTCATCCTCCAGTAGTGTCTGAGTAGCACCTACATTTGGTCCTCGCCCAGGGATGGACTGTGTTACTTCTTCATTACCAACTCTGTTGAACTGGGAGTGTACAGAATTTCTGCTCAATGGGGGTACCATATGAGAGTGGGAACACAAAGCCACCGTATGTTTGTGGGTGATATACCTGAGGAGCATGAGGTACACCAGTTGTTAGGGGCTGATTAGAGAGGGCCATTTCTAACGTGCGCTTCCCACTGGCAATTCCATCTCCAAGGGACGTTCAACTCATGACCATTTTTGAAATAGACTCTTCCAAAGTCTTGTTTGATTGTTCAAAGGTCCTCACCATTTCTTTCTTCATAATGAGATCTTCATTCATTAGCAGCTGGTCTCTTTGGGTCTGGAAAGAGTTTTCTCCCTTCTCTCCCTTTTTCTCTCTTATTGTCACCAACTTTGGGGTGTTGGAGTGACGCCTTCCTTATAATTTTTTCTGACCTGGGGATGGTGGAGAGGTGTTTGGGGTGTTAGAGAGAGTGACACCTTCCTTATAATTTTTTCTGATCTGGGTATGGTAGAGAGGTTTCTGCAGACTGGCTTTCACTTGAGGAATCACGTGACTCTAGAGTTGATATATCTAAAATGTGTAACCATTGAATAATTTGAGGCAGTCAGATTAAAGAATGTTAGAATAGTCTCTTAGAATTATTTGCCTCTAAATTATCATTTTTAACAGCAAAAAAGGTATAAATAAGCCTCGAACTTTTTACCCCTTTAAAACCTGTCTGTTATCCATTACTCTTCATAGTATCCATACATCTGCTACAGTATTCCCTCAGGTAATGAGAATCAAGGGAATCATCAACGATGATGGAAAAATTGTTCTTACGCTTTCAACAAATTACCCCAATTCTTTTTCAATAAGAAAAGAAAGTAGCCTGTAGGTTAATATTGTCGATTCGTAGGTTGAAATGAATACATAATTTTTTAATAGTACATACCTTCGCGCCTTGCATCATCTTTTTCGGAGCTGATGTAAGTACCTACAGTATCTCCATCAATGGCAAAGGAAAGGTACGAGGTAGCTGGCCACCCAACCCATTTTTTAGTCAACATCTAGAAATTGTCTTGAACAATCCTCCCACTACCGATTCCCTTGTTGACTGCTGCCCGAAAATCTTCCCTCACGTTTGTTATCTTTTCTTTTACTCTGTCGTACCCTTTCTTGATACAACTTTTTTCGTCATGTCGCTTTTTCTTGAAGGCTTCGTATTCCGTCTCATTCATTTCATTTAGAGGTTTAACAGGCTCAGTAACAGCCTCGGGACCAAACTCTTCAATGAAATCAACAGCTAATCACCGGCGTATCTCCGTATTCATCGAGGCCAGGTCGGCCTCGAAATCAATTCTGTTCAAGTTGCACTTCGTTTTGAATTCTTTTAGGTATTAAAGAAGTTTGACTCGTTCGTTATATTGACTATGCCTTATTTTTGGGTACCGCTTAGCTTTCTTAGCTGTTGATAGTAAATTGCTCTCGGAGGCTTTCCTTTTTTTTCTTGCTGGTTATGATTCGGATGGCCGACGAGGTAAATTAGCCGTGTTGTCAGTCGACGCATGACACTCTTTTAGGTCTTCTCACCTCCGCCCTCTGTATATTCATGGCTCTCTTCGTTTTGTTCCATATTAGTTAGATATAGCCAGCGAAAAAGCTCGCCGGGTTTGTAAGCGCGGCTGGCCACACCGTTGTAGTTCAAATTTGGCGCGCTTGCAAATGTAACATGATCGCGACCCCGGCTAGGTGGGTTACCCCACCTTGAGACGTTTACACGGCAAATTGTCACCCTGCCGACAGGGTTACTCTACCTGGCAGACCCCACCTATCATGTAAACGTGATCAAGATAAGATGAGAGATTATATGGATGGGTGGGTTACCTCACCTCTTGATGAATATCTTCCACAAGATGGTTCAAGGTATGAAATGATAGGAAATTAAATGTTTAGATACCTTAACGCATGTGAGTCACACCATCAAGATTTTTTCAACGGATATAAGTGATCTCAGGACAACCTTTAGACGAGGAAGCTTCGCAGAAAGTATTTCCTTCGTCTGTGTGGCTGCTCAGAGATGTTGTGATGCGTCTTCCCATGGGCGTGGAAAACTTAAAAGCGGCTTTCCTTGAAAAGGTAACCGTACCACAAAAGTTCAGAACTTGCCGTTGGTGAGTAGAGCGGAACTGTATAGTCAGAACTAGCAGAAACAGTTCTGGCAAAATTTGTCCTGGGAGAGGAATTTTGCGTGCTGCATGCTGCAGGGGATACTGCAAATAATTTCCAGACTCCTTTAAATTTTAGACTTGCGTTCAGGCGCTTGACTTTTTCTTGCAGAGCGATTTTCATCTCAGCTGGTACTTACAATCAAGTTTTTTAGGCTTTCACTTACTAAGACGCGAGTTATAACTTTTCTTGCAAAACTTTTCAAAACTGTGCGTTTTGCTGGAAAACACAAAGGAAGCAACCTCGTTCCTTGGGAGTCCTCCCTTAACGTACTTCGAGGAAGTACTCTTTCAAGAAAGGAAGAGAAAAGACCACGACAACAAGAAGGTTCTTGGTGTGATGTTAGTGTGCTCCTAAACTTTCATGTTCTTCATGTTTTCTATCATTTAGATTTTCAAGGTGCGAGGTCGACCCAGTGGAAAATCTCAAGAGGTCGTCGAAAACATTCTGGAGTTCTTCCCTGATTTTCACGCCTTTTCCCTCTCCCCTCCGTAATCAGATGCTACAGTCAGACAAAACTTAAATGAGAAGGGGAGGAAGAGTTCAAACAGATGTTGCACTCAAAACCAACGCCCAAACAAAGTTTGTTGGACAAGGATTTGTCACTGCAGAGGGTTGGCAATTTTTAAAATGTTCTTCGAGACAGTCTAGCGCTCTAGTAAGAACTTTTTTCCAAGACAAAAAAATGTATAGTGCAGGGAGTCAAG
>NC_142672.1:24456907-24506907 GCF_964200805.1 Pocillopora damicornis
CTTTCTGTGTGCCCTGATGACACATATCCAGAATATCGAAAGAAACTTTACTTTTACAAGGAAACGTACAGACAACGAAGAGCAGAATGAAATAGGAGTCACTGTCTGATTCCAACGAGGAGCTTGGCGACAAGAGCTTATTCAACTGAAACCAGATTGATTATTGACACAATTCCCAAAAACATTTGCATATCTTTTGCCAAGTACGTTGAAGTTGTTGAAAAATATAATCAGTCTGCAGAGCTGGCATAATTTTGGCGAGCGAGTGCTCAGTAACTTCCTAACGAAAACACTAGCGACCAAATACAGGAATGGCTCCGACCTGTAATTAGATGATCAAAATAGCAAAAGTTAATATGTTATATCCTAACTCCTTGCTCGTGAGTATTGTTAACCGCGTATCTCGAAGCCGAACAATGAAATATCAATGTGAGACGCCGATGAGTCAAACAAGAAATGGCTACTTACATATCGAAGAGAAGGCAGAGTCTCTTGCTCAGCGAGGTCGTTCAGCAATTTTCCGGCGATGAAAAATTCATCCGCTGACAAAACTCATTTAGTTAGTTAAGGCGGACGACTAGAGACTGGAGCCATTCCTGTATTTCACCGCGGACAGGAATGGCTCCAACTCATGCGTAGGTTAATTTGTTTTCGTTATGGTCAAATAATTCATACACTGAGATAAAAGATGAAAGAGCGAGGTTCTTCTTATGTTGAAGTCTACAGTGCTAGCAAATGAAGCCCTCTTTTATTAATACAGGGCCATGTAGTTTCTAAGTTTTAAAATAATGCAGTAACTATATGTCACGTTTGGAAAATCACGCAATGTTGCGTGACGCTGCAACCAATGTTTTTAATTTACAGTATGCTCTCCTGGAGAAATATGGCTTGGCCGCGATCGAGGCGGTTTTTTTCGTGGAAAAATGATTTTCTAGGTAATTTTTGATATGGAGGACAAATCCATTCATCGAGCTCTTCATCTGTTTTTGTACAAAGTCGCGGATTAATTTTACTTGGTAATTTCTAACAACTCCACTAGACCTGAAAAAGGATAAAAACAAAACAAACAAACAAAAAAACGTCTTACCAGTCAAACCAGTGGCAGTGGCTATCGCACTGAATCATGTCGAAGTACCTTGACTGATTGCAGTAATGGCACAACCAATCTTCGAACAGTTTTCGGCTATAATAAGAAAGAGTAAAATGATTTATAAAACTTGTTCTAAAAATCAATGAAGGCTGTTCATCACATGACGCTGTAATGGAATGAGTATATCTCGTTTGCTATTGTATCACACTACTGTTTTAGACAAAGTATTTATACCACTTAAATTTAAGAAAGAATGAGTAGAACGTAAACCACGTTTTCCGTAAAGTACACGAGCCATCTTAACCTCATTTGCCAACTGCTTTTCAGGCACACCTGTAACTGAAAACCTCTTCAATTTTTCAAATTTGAAAATTTTCAGCTAAAACCGCGGCACCCAAAAAATATCTCTCACCTTGCCTTAAAAATTTTCAAAAGAAATGTTCAAATTTTCACAACTTGCCTATTCCTGCTCGTAGGTCCAGCCAAGCCCTTATGGTCACTGGCCCCCGCAATAGCCGTTAACAATGGCTTATAAATATAGGTGCTCCCTGAAGAAGTTTACGACAGTTAGACAAACCGCGTCAGAGGATAAAGAAGTTTTACAACTACCGTTCGCAAAGCGCTGCCCACTTGTTTAGTTTTAAATTTTTTTACACATTGTTTAAAAAATTATTAAAAAATTACTGAAAAAAAATCAATAAACGTTTGAGTCGGAGCTATTCCTGTCAGTGGTGAAATACGGGAATGGCTCCAGTCTCTGGTCGTTCGCCTGAACTGACTGAATGAGTTTAGTCAGTGGAGCTAGTCAGCAAATGACTTTTTCATCGCCGGAATATCGCTGAACGACCTCGCTGAACAAGAAAGGCTGCCTTCCCTTCGCTACGTAAGTAACCATTTCTTGTTTGACACATCGGTGTTTTCACTCGCATTGATATTTCATTGTTCCGCTTCGAGACACGCGGTTAACAATGCTCACGAGCAAGTTAAGATATAACTTATTAACTTTTACAATTTTTATCATCCAATTTCAGGTGGGAGCCATTCCTGTATTTAGTCGCTAGTATATTCGTGAAGAAAATACTGTGCGTTCGCTCGCCAAAATTGCGCCTGCTCTGCAGGCTGAGTGCATAGGGACTTTTGTTGGTAGCATACTCATAATGGCGAATTTTTCAACAACTTCAACGTACTTGGTAAAAGATATGCAAATTTTTCTGGGAATTGTTTTAATAATCAATCAGGTTTTAGTCAAATAAGCACTTGTTCTCCTTGCTTTGATTGCTTGGTGCATTTTCAAAATCTAATGCCTTCATAGAAGGTTCCCAAAAGGGTTCTTTAATCCCGCGATCCCGACCAAAATTTTCTCTCAATCCCGAAATCCCTACAGCTAATACCGGCCGATCCCAATCCTGATCATTTTTGTTTTTTCTTAGTTTTGTGTTTTCTAAAAGGGCCTTTCTAATGGGTGATGATTTTCTCAATCGGCATTGATCCATTGAAGTCTTTGCTAACCGTAACTGTCGATCTTTCCCTTGCTGCGGATACGGCAGCCTCGGCCTGCTCTCTGTGTTCGCATTTGTTCTTCAACCATGCGTTTGAAGTTCCTTTGATCTTCGATGTGTTTCTCTTCTAAGCGAGTTACCTGAGATACAAAGACTTTGGGTTTGTATTTTGTTATCAACTCAAAACACGCCGGAGAAACTTGCTAAAGGTTACCCTTTGACAATACAGCATCTTGTAAGACGAACGTCGCGAAACAAAAGTGGAAAGATTAAATTAAGTTTTCGTTTAAGTTTTCTCCTCCAAAACACAGAGTGGAAACGAGAACCTTCCTATTTATTACCTAACTTTATTATGCATAGCAGACTATGGAATAGACGAACTAACAAGAACTATATTGCAAATACCAAATGTACCTCTCAAAGTCTCTTCTCAGATAAATGAAGGATAGTTAATTCCGCTAGAATATGGACGTCTGACTCATACGAAAATAAAATGTAATTATGATTTCTCTCTACTTTGTTACAAAAACATTTAATTGGTAAAGCTGACAATGTTTTATCTAAAGCTCTTATCATTCCTTCGATTTCTTCTCTTTCCTTTACCAAATGCAAGTTCTCAACCTACAAAAAAAAGATGAATATGAAAAACTAAATAAAAGAAAAAAGTAAAGTAACAATGAAGACATATGAAAACGTATTTTACTGTAACGGGAAAGTTATCAGCTATAATGCAGTAACATAACAGAAGTATCCAGAAACCAAAAATAACTCGTTTATATTCAAATCTTGTACTTCGAGCAAAAAGAACAAGGTTTTTGTTGATCATCAGAGTAAAATACAATAATAAAATATTTGCAGTATTGTTTGTCTCAAATTTTGTTTTTTCGAAACTTTATCACTCCAAGTATCGAAAGAACTACGGCATCAAAACCATTATATTAATTAACCATTATCTACACTTAGCGAACTAAGTGACATAAGCAATCTTACTGGTTAGCTATCACGTGCTAATAAGCATTGTTCCTTAGCATGCGGTTCGGTAAACATTAATCCAATAGAAATTAAAGAGATGGTAAGTTCTGAGCTCGGTAAAGAAATAAAGAAAGATATTTTTCTTCTCGTCACGAGCGTGGTTCAAAGAAAAAATTTGAGTCCCCATGAGGAATCGAACCTTAGACCTTCGGATTCCGCGCTCCGATGCTCTACCACTGAGCCACAGAGACTCCATGGTGAGCGAGGTCTATTACGAAGTTCATATTCATATTGACACATTCTATGTCCCACGCTCGTGACAAGACGAAAACATCTTCCCTTATTAATCCAATACTCACCTCCATTTCAAAAATTAACAATCATTAAGCCAAATAAGCTTAGCGAATGACGCATATAAATAACATTTCTTCAAAGTGTATTACTCTTCTTCCTGCCAGAAAGGTATCTAGCTTGGTAATCTGGGCTCTTAAATAAGAAAAAAAACTGACCTTTAGCCTCTCTGTCTCTTCAGCCTCAGCTTCTCTCGCTGCTCTCTCGGAGGAGATATCTTCATAATACTTCCTCCTTGTCTTAAGTTGAGCAAGATGTTCCCTCATCTCTTTAAAATGTTATTATAAAATAATTTAAATAGTTCGCGCGTTCTGATTGGCTATAAAACCATTTTACATGAGCGTGATCAGGTCAGGTTGGTCAGCGGCGCCGAACATGGCGGCCACGAGTTTCAGAGCTCTGATTTTAGTGTTTTATTTCTTACTTATTTGTTCTGAAATTCTTTCTACTTGGGATCCAATCGATTGCCACCATCATGGGCCTTGCCAAGAAGCTCTCAAGGTTTTTCCTGGCGCATATTTTAGTCATTACGGCCGATTTGCTGTCACTGGACGACCTTCAATTGTTTTTGTCACGAAGCGCTTTGGATTTCATCGCGCCAAGATTCCCTCGGTATCTTGGACAAAGCACGGATGTACATCTCTGCTAATTCCTGGTCACGACCCGCCTCTAAACATCACAATATTTGGAGACATTGCGATTAATCCTGGTCCGGAGACTTTAATTCAAAACAATTTGAAGAGGCGAAATGAAAATCTACCGAATATCTTGGATTTGCATATAAATACTCGAGTTATAACATACACCCGTGCTGAACTACTTGGCATTCGTCGCGCGTCTCGCAGTTTTGTTTGTGGATCAGTTCTCCATGTTTTAAGCTAAATGGACTTCTGAGGTTTAGAGGATGTCGAGCTGGCCGACGGAAGATATCTGTACGTATTTCTGATCGAATAAGTCATACTACTTGCCGTGATAGAACCACTTCTCGCACTTCTGTTTTGGTTCCTATAGTTCCTGAACAACGTTTTCGTAGTGGAAGCTATTTAAAATTCTGTAGTTTGAATACCAGGTCTGTGAGAAACAAATCGGCGGACTTGGTTTCCTATGTTGAATCATCTGGAGCTGATATTTTCGCAGTAACTGAGACATGGCTCTCAGAAATTGATGATGCGTGCAGAGCCGAAATTACGCCACCCGGGTACAAACTGTTTGATCACACACGATCTGATCGATGTGGTGGTGGAACTGCTCTATTGATAAGAGAAAATCTACATGCAAGTCGTGTAGATGCTGGTGAGCGTACTTCTTTTGAGTTTTCTCATTGGATGGTCGAGTTCCAGTCGCGAAAACTTCAGATTGTTATTATTTACCGTCCACCCTACTCTGGTAACCATCCTGTCACGACGAATGCATTTTTTGCTGATTTTTCGAGTTTTTTGGAGAATATCATAATGTCATCTGTACCGTTACTGATAGCAGGTGATTTTAATATCCATGTAGACGTTCCGGGGAATGCAGACGGTGTTTGTTTAAAGGAGCTGCTTGAGGCAATGGGCCTTCAACAACATGTTAACGTGCCAACACACGAGTCAGGACACACCCTGGATTTGATCATTACTCGACAATGCGACTCCTTATTAGCTAACATCCCTGTGATTGACTGTCTGTTTTCTGATCACTCTACTTTGATTTGTGATCCAACCCTGGACAGGCCACCGCTCCCGAAGAAAAAAATCTCTTTCAGGAAGACAAAGGTGGTTGACGTTAACCTGATAATTATGCGATGAACTGTCTACAACTTCGCTTTGTACAGACAGCCCTGATGCTCTGAATGATCTTGTTAAATGTTACAATTCTACATTATCTGCGGCTCTTAATCCTCATGCTCCACTTGTCACTAAGTTTATCACAGTTAGGCCTTTGGTACCTTGGTTTAGTGAAGATATTAGGGATTCAAGGAGGGAAAGACGGAGAGCTGAAAGAAAATAGCGTCGATCTCGAAGTGTCAATGATTTGCTTGAATTTAAAAAGAAGAGGAACTTTACAACCTACCTGATGAATGAAGCCCGTCGTAAATTTTACTCAGACTTTATTGTTAAAAATAACTCCAATCAAAGGAACCTATTCTCGGCAACAAAGAGGTTGCTAAATCAAGGTCATGAAGTACCTTTTCCACCAACTAGTGACAAGCTGAAATGGGTAGCTTCTTTGTTGAAAAGATTGACGCCATCCATGTCAAACTGGACAGACTAGCCGATTGTTTGCATGATTCTCATTTTGACTATGTGAAAACGCTACCAACTAGAACACTGGACAGCTTTATCCCTTTAACTGAAAGTGCTGTTAGTAAGTTGATTGGCTGCTCTCCGAAGAAAAGCTGTATGTTTGATCCGATGTCAACATCTATGGTAATCAGCTGTGCTGATGTGCTATTACCAGTCATTACTAAAATGATCAACCTGTCTCTTAATTCTGGAGAATTTGCAGATGATTGGAAATCTGGGCTTATTAATCCTATCTTGAAGAAACCTGGATTGGATTTGCTGTACAAAAATTACAGACCAGTTAGTAACTTACAATACCTATCCAAGTTGACTGAAAAAGTCGTTTTTAATCAAGTTTACGATCACATGGTTTCAAATGCTATTTTTCCTACGCTTCAATCTTCTTACAGGCAATTCCATAGCACTGAAACTGCACTTATCAAGGTGATGAACGATATTTTGTTAAAGATGAACTCTCAACATGTCACTATGTTAATTTTATTGGATCTCAGTGCTGCCTTTGACACTGTTGATCATCGAATACTTTTAGAGAGGCTATCTGACGAGGTTGGCATACGTGGGTCTGCTCTGAATTGGTTTAGATCGTACTTGTCTGATAGAAGTCAGCGCGTTTCTGTACATGGAGTTCTTTCTCGTCCTTTTGACTTGAACTGCGGGGTACCCCAAGGCTCATGTTTAGGGCCTTTGCTATTCATAATATATGCGTCCAAGCTGTTTAAGATCGTGGAACATTATCTTCCTGATGCTCACTGTTTCGCTGATGATACGCAGCTGTATCTGAGTTTTAAACCACTCGGCAACACTGCTCAAGCTGATGCTATACAAGCTATGGAAAAGTGCATTGACGCGGTGAGGAAATGGATGATTCAAGATCGGTTGATGATCAATGATGATAAAACGGAGTTTTTGTTAGTCGGCACACGACAACAGCTTGATAAATTAGATTCGTGTTCCATAACTGTGGGCAATAATCGTATCAGTCCAAGCCCATGTGTTAGAAATCTTGGATCCTGGTTTGACAGCAACTTAAGCATGACTGATCATATAAACAAGGCTTGTAATGCGGCATTTTATCATTTACATAACTTGAGACGTATTAAGAAATACCTGTCGAGAGATTCTTTAATTACTTTGGCTCATGCTTTTATAACCAGCCGTCTTGACTATTGTAATGGTTTATTGTTTGGCTTACCAAATGTGCAGATCGCTAAATTACAGCGTGTACAAAATGCAGCAGCAAGACTTATTCTTGGCTTTGGAAAGTTTTCTCAAATTACACCGGCGCTTTATGAGCTGCACTGGCTGCCAGTTTCTTTGCGTATTGACTATAAGATTTTACTTTTGACTTTCAAATGTATTTATGGCCTAGCGCCAACTTATCTTAGCGATCTTATTAGTATAAAATCGAATTCGTTATATAATCTTAGGTCTACTGGTAAGCTCTTATTGGACCATCCCAAGGGAAAGATGCTTAAAACATTGGGAGCAAGATCATTCTCAGCAGCAGCTCCGAAACTCTGGAATGAGCTACCTGTGGAGCTTCGTCAAGCAACATCACTAAACAGTTTTAAATCTCGACTTAAAACCTATCTTTTTAAGAAGTATTTTTTATAGTTTGTAACTTAGTTTATTTTATTCTCACGGTAATGTATTTTCGTTTTCTTTTAAACATATGATTGTAAAGCGCTATTGATCAGCACATGTAAATACGCGCTATATAAATTGGTAAATTATTAAATTATTATTATTATTACTGTTTTTGGGTTAAGGGAGGGGTAGGTGCAGCTGCTCAGATACAGACATTGATTTTGCAACGCTTCCCATCTCACCATTTTGCATTCCTAAAACATTTCATCAACGTCCGTTAAACTAGAAAAAATTGTTTTAGTTTCGCCACCGAGAATTATGATTAAAATTGTATACTAAATATTACTTGAATAATGGTAAAAAATAAATGGTTGTAGGCCGTGGTATTTCGTTTCTTTTCTCATTGTTTTAGGCAGTAAATGTATGCAGTAAGAAAATCGAACATTTCCCATAAACCGCCGTAATGATCAGGTGAAGGAGTTAGAGGGAATAGTACGAAACAGAAAGACTAGTTCATTGTACGCTATTATCCATACCAATTCATAGATGTAATCCAGGTTTGAACATAAGCTCTTGTCTCCTTTGGCCTGTTGCTTGAAGTCGCTGTCAAGTTTCTGATAAAATTAAAGACCTCAAACGCTCCTCCAAAATCAAGAAGTCGTGATCATTGGGATCATGGACGTCTTTGAGAACTGGATTCAACCACACCAAGCGTGGCATTTTCATTAGGTGACTGCACTGTTCCTCAGTCAGAATGTTGCTCTCCCCTAACACAGCACTCCCAGCTTCGTCTTTTACAGAGTGTTTCTTAAGCCTTTAACTCCTACGAGTGACCAAGACAGAGTGTAAAAGAGATACGATATGTAAAGAGTATACGTGCAAAATGAAGGACTTAAACCAACCTCTTCATCGTCTGCTACCAACACGCCTAGACGATATCTGTCCTTACACCCTAAGGCACAAATCAGACCACCTGTACTTTTACAAAAACTTTACTACCTGCAGAACGAAGTGCACTGAAGACTTCTTCACTTTTAAGTATTTTTAACAAATTTGATGCATGTTCTGGTGTGGTGTATATAATTTGTACTTAATATATACAGAAATGTACATAGTTGATCTTATTAAGTTTTCATTGTATTATAACTCGCTAATTCAGTAAGTTACTGCGAGAGAGTTTAATAAATTTTATTTTCACTACTGCCTAAGAAGTGCACATGACTGCGAGGATCACTTTCATTCACATAAACTGTTATTATACGACAGAATTTCTCCTTGCAATATCAATACAATATCAAGCAGAAAAGTGATGAGAACAAACAAAAACATCAATTAAGGGATTATTAGTTGATCCAATACCAAATGCTTCAAACTAACATAACAAGATTTATATGACAGACACTAACGAGAATTATTAATGAGATCTTGGGAGTCAAAGGGTTAATCCACCGACAGCAAAGGAGTTCTGAGTGATTGTTCGCGTGGAAGGAAGAGCACGGATGAACCCTGAGAAAAACCCTCAAAGAAAGGAAGGGAACCAATAACAAACTCTTCTTACATATGAGTTCAGATAAATTAGGTTCTTTTTCTTTCTCTTAAAGTGAAGTAATGCGATATTTTCCATTCGTTTGAAAGTTATGAAAACATTAGGAACACAAAGTGTCCCATCTCGACCTACCTAGTGAAAAAAATTAATATAGGCACGCTACGCCAGCCTATGCTCACACAAAGGTAGGTCGTACATTGTCAACCTTGCACAGGCAGCGTACATTGGTTATGAACGGAAGTAAATTTCTGAGCTCTGATACTTGAGCCAGGATGGTGATCACTATTCAATACCACGTAGAGGCTAAAGACCTGAACTAGTTATTCATCTGAGCCGAATAAAGGTGTAACACTGGTGCCAGACGAAAACTGAAATGACTTCGGACTTGTGATCGGCCACACAGAAAAAATTTTCAAATGTCTCTTTTCTAATGTTTCGTTGAAGATAAGAACTTGAATTTCCTGGTCAATTTAATTCTTTTGGTGCTAAAGGATGATCTTTATGAACAAAAAAAATAAGCCTTCAAACTGATTCCTTATTTCCTCAACAGGGAAATGAAACCAATGCTATATCTACCTCTACCTTTGCATTAAATAACTCAGGCGGATATCCATTGCTATTACTCGGACCTGAAAGTGCTGCTGAAGCCTCTTTAGTTCTCGAGCTCGTACGATTTTATAGAAAGTTTATGGTGAGGAAGAAAGTATGTTTTCTCCTTTTTCTTTTCGTACATAAATAGTTAATAAATGGTTTGAGAGATTTAGTTTATAAGTCAATTGCACTGGATAGAGCGGGGCTCTCTCGACATCGATAACATCCTATACGCTTTTCGCATTAAGGTTACTGTGCTTTTCAAAATCACGCAAACAATAGAGTTAGAGATACATCATTGCGAACATATTTTAAGCTGCTATCGATCATATTTCGGAACTGCCGGGAAACGACTGCGTAGTTCCAGAGGTTTTTTTTTTTTTTTTTTTTTTTTTTTCGCGGTTGTCTTTACATACCAAGGGTTACGACTGATGTCGACTGTTGTTCGGGATTTTCTTGGTCTGGGAGACACGCAATGTCACTATACCTGCCCTGAATGACTCAAAGTACATCGAATGTCGGTTTATAACGTGTTCGTGTTGTCCATCATCGGCGTCGCTGACATTGGAAGGATCTAAGTACTATGACGCCTCCTATTCCATTTCATCCATGTGCCTGATCGTGAGTACTTCTTTAACGATGCTGTTGGCGTTTGCTCCAAAGGTGAGAATTTTATGGTTGGAAACCCCCCATGAGAATAAAGGAAAACATCAATTATGGGATTATTAGTTGATCCAATACCAAATTTCCCAAATTGACATCAGAAGAATTCTATGTCAGACAGCAAACAGAATTACTAATGAGATCTTTAGAGTTAAAGGGTTAAGTAAAACAATGAGTGTGCTTGGCAATGTGCTTCAGTGCTACTTAAATAACTGTACCTTTTACTCTTTATCTGAGTGGTTCAGTTATCCCGTGACAAATAATAAGGCACTGTTAAGATTACTTCAGAAGGCATGAATTGCTAGCACAATGAAGGTTATGACTTTCTGCCATGCATAATTAATTTTAGCCACATTCATTTGAAAAATCTTTTGACAAAGATCTAACCAACTTTAATAAGGAAGGTACGATTGAAAAGCTAATAACTGAAATATCTTCCGAAGAAATTACAATCGAAAACAAACGAGGTTTAAACCTGATGCATTATATCCAATTCATGTTAATTCTCTCACTTTCTCAAGTAAGATTTGATCCAATTTTTCTCTTGATTAAAGCAAACGAAGCCTTGTCCTTGTTAGAGGAAACGAGTCCCGAGGAAACGGATAAGACAATGGAAGTGGCACTGAACCCTTATACGTGTGAAGTCGTTATCAAACGTTTGAATGTGCTAGGGGCATCTGGCAGCTGTTGAGATGAAAGGAGGTAAAGGAAAATCTAGAATTTCATCCTTCATATTGGCTAGGAATTTTTTTTTCAATTAATGGCAGACCTTTATAATAAAATTCAAGAGCTTCGGCTTGAAATAATGTTCGCACTCTTTTTTTTTTTTTTTTTTTTTTTTTTTTTCATCCCGTTATTTTCAGCGAAGTATGTATTCCTAATAACTAATAACCCCTCCTTATTTGATGTTGCCGACTTTGGACCTTAACCTGCATGCAGTTGCTAAAATAACATTGCTTATTTCTAAGTAATATCAGTTTGTTATATTTAAAGTTTAAGCTGCAGAACACAGTAGATAGGACATAAGTAGACTGAGAAGGTCTTTGGGCAAAATAAATCTCAACATTTTACAATGGCCGTGCATTCCCTTTCTTTCATTTGCTCTTATTTTTCTGTCAAGTTACATATTTTGCACTTAAGTTTCATTGAAAGATTCTTCTGGCAAATGTCCATGCTATTGAAAAAGAATTGGAAGCGTAGGTCTTAGTCTAGGAACTCAAACTAAAGTTAGGTCAGTATTTTTGTTAAGACTCCTGATGTAAAAGAGTGATGACACTTATGGATACTCACCAGCATACAACATTAACAGCCATGTGCCAACGTGTAAATTACATAATAGCGAGTATTTCAGTTTTCAATGAGAAAATCCTGTGGATTTATCTAGACTTATTTTTCCTAGATTTTCACTTTTTTAATCACCATGGAAATATCATTATAGAACCGTGGCCTCATAACGGAGAACTGTTTTCCTGTATAGCTTCATAAATGCGTCAGGTTCGCAACATTCGATTGAAAAAGTGATATTCAGTGCTTTAAACAATCAAAGATGTTGCGAAGCTTAACAGAGCTCTGAAAAGCTTCTTTTACTTAGCTAGCTGTCGGTCAAAATTTTATGCCAAAAAATAAAACTCAAAGTGCAAAATCTCTATACAATTTTTTTGTTATGAGTAGACAACAAATATCTATTCAGCAGTTCGCTTTATAAAGATTTTATTGCTCACTACTTGGTAGAAGAAATTTTATTAAAGAAAACTATTCAGTGTAATTGCCCACGATTGGGCTCCAACCGAACTACTCAACCCAGAACCAAGGATGCTCAAAAATCTTTTTTCCAAAGGACAAAAGGCACACACACAAAAGAAATAATGACAAATCGACATTTTGTTTTCTTCCAGCTAAAAGCAGTAAGGAAGCCCTGATAAAATCACAATCCTCTACCGTTTGTTTTTACCAAACATTTTTTTCCTTGCCATAGAATCATTCCATAGACCGTTAGTTATGTCAAACTTCTCATTTATTTCTACGGAAACGTTTCGTTGACAAATATTCTACACCGTAAATTATCGTAGGCAATTAATCAAAGATGAACTTCCAATATCAAATGTATATCATTATCAGGCAAGCTGACTGTTTCAAGAAATTTGCCTTTTGTCCAAGCCTAATCGAGTGTAAGGGAACCACGTTTTTTCGTTGCGTTTTCCTCGTGAATACAAGATTCTTTGACAAAAAATGACTCAACTCGACATTCTTCACAATTTCTTAATCGATATATTAGCTAATGTACTAACAGAAACCAACAAAAATTAACAGTTAATGTAGAATCTCAGTAACAACTGCAAAACATGGCATATATTCGTGTTGTCGGCGTGAGATTCTTAATACGCTGAATTTTGGTTTTATTAAACCTCTTAGAAAAAAGCGTCTCAAAATTTCTAATTAAGTGCTGCGTCAAAACCAACAACTGAAGGAAGAATGCATGTGCATTATGTAGAGATATCAGTTGTGATGCAAATGTGTAACGAGCCGTATGCCTTCGACATCACTGCAATGGTATTAATAGAGCAACTCAGCGAATGTTCAGTATATAAACCTCTAAAGGCGGCTAGTATGTCGGCTGCTCATGTCCGCGACTGAGCTTTTATCCGAAAATTGAATCTTTTGGCCGATAAGCGAAGCTTTGAGGGCAAATGGTAAAATTTTCGAGACAATTTGTCAGCCCAGGAAATTATCCCCCGAAATACCAGCATGCCAGAAGTGGGTTTATTTAATTCATAACCCTTCCATTAATTTTCGTATCGCGCGTTTACGGTGCAAGTTTTGTTGACTTTTTTTCATGACAGGACGGATAATGCATGCACTGTAAGTACCTCCCGTTGTTCCATACAAAGCCTTAGAAAAGTTTTCTAAGGCTTTGTATGGGACAACGGGAGGTACTTACAGTCCACGCGTTTTTCCGTCCTGTCATGGTCAAGGAGCTATTTTCTGAAAAAGCCTTATTTAACCAGTTGGTTCAACCCACCCGACAGAAAAGGTTTGACAGCTTATTCTGATAGACCAATACCTGCTCTTTAAGATAAGATACTATGTAGTCCCGAATTGTGGTACCGCTAACGAGATATATGGGGCCTTATACCATGATATGGCACTCAGCATGGAAACGAGGCTCAAACAGAAATTGACCTCAAATTTCATCTTCTTCCACTGACGTGCATCAAACCCTTCTGAAAAAATGATGATCATGTACCTGCCTACAATTTGAGTGTTCACATGGTACGACAGCATGTCACGTGATTGTCACATGACCACTTTTTCGTCTAAAAGCAGTCTCCTTTGTCGATCCTGACATGTTTCAAATCCTGCTGAGACTAGGGTAAAGATCTTATCCAGACTTTTCATCTTATGTGGCAACAGAGAAATCATGTACCTTCGAATTATGCTTAAAAAAATATTTGGATGCGTACAACTCCCGAAAATAGACAATATTAGTGCTGATGTCTCTTCCATCACTGTTTACATGGAAACGAGGCTGGAATAAACGTAACCTAAAAACGGGTCAAATCTTTGAAATAAAGAAGGATGCTGTGAATGTGTGCCAAGACCTACGCTTCCAATTCTTTTTCAATAGCATGGACATTTGCCAGAAGAATCTTTCAATGAAACTTAAGTGCACAATATGGTACTTGACAGAAAAATCAGAGCAAATGAAAGAAAGGGAATGCACGGCCATTGTAAAATGTTGAGATTTATTTTGCCCAAAGACCTTCTCAGTCTACTTATGTCCTATCTACTGTGTTCTGCAGCTTAAACTTTAAATATAACAAACTGATATTACTTAGAAATAAGCAATGTTATTTTAGCAACTGCATGCAGGTTAAGGTCCAAAGTCGGCAACATCAAATAAGGAGGGGTTATTAGTTATTAGGAATACATACTTCGCTGAAAATAACGGGATGAAAAAAAAAAGAGTGCGAACATTATTTCAAGCCGAAGCTCTTGAATTTTATTATAAAGGTCTGCCATTAATTGAAAAAAAAATTCCTAGCCAATATGAAGGATGAAATTCTAGATTTTCCTTTACCTCCTTTCATCTCAACAGCTGCCAGATGCCCCTAGCACATTCAAACGTTTGATCACGACTTCACACGTATAAGGGTTCAGTGCCACTTCCATTGTCTTATCAGTTTCCTCGCGACTCGTTTATTTATGTACGAAAAGAAAAAGGAGAAAACATACTTTCTTCCTCACCATAAACTTTCTATAAAATCGTACGAGCTCGAGAACTGAAGAGGCTTCAGCAGCACTTTCAGGTCCGAGTAATAGCAATGGATATCCGCCTGAGTTATTTAATGCAAAGGTAGAGGTAGAAATAGCATTGGTTTCATTTCCCTGTTGAGGAAATAAGGAGTCAGTTTGAAGGCTCATTTTTTTTGTTCATAAAGATCATCCTTTAGCACCAAAAGATTTAAATTGACCAGGAAATTCAAGTTTATATCTTCAACGAAACATTAGAAAAGAGACATTTCACGAAAAAGTGGTCATGTGACAATCACGTGACATGCTGTCGTACCATGTGAACACTCAAATTGTAGGCAGGTACATGATCATCATTTTTTTCAGAAGGGTTTGGGGCACTTCAGTGGAAGAAGATGAAATTTGAGGTCAATTTCTGTTTGAGCCTCGTTTCCGTGCTGTGTGCCATATCATGGTATAAGGCCCCATATATCTCGTTAGCGGTACCACAATTCGGGACTACATAGTACCTTATCTTAAAGAGCAGGTATTGGTCTATCAGACTCAGCTGTCAAACCTTTTCTGTCAGGTGGGTTGAACGGAAACCAGTTTTTGTTGGGTCTGGTTCCTTGACTATTTTACTTTCCGAACCAGCATTTGAGATCAGCTTTTCAATATCACTACCCGTGAACTCTTCAAAATAACTTCGTTCTTCTCCCATGTTCAATAATAAAGATATAAAAGTAAAATTCTAGACCGACTTTTTTTCGCCTTTTTTTTTTCGACGTAAATAATCGGGTAACAAGTATCGACGTAAATGGTGGTTATTGCGTTAAAACTATACGGTGATTTTGTACCACGTGACGTTAAGCAGCCAATAAAGTCGCGCGAAAAGTTATGGGTGGGTTATAACTAACACTAGTTATAGTTCTCACTAGAGCTGCCCCCGCCCTACAGTACCATTTTCTTTTTCTTTTTTTTGAGTTGGGCTTGTTGTTTACAGTTGTGTAGTTATGACCATTTGCGGGAAAAACGTTGATACCCTGCGGCCGTGCAAGCGATCAAATCGAGATTTTTTTTGGTTACGATCAACCGAAAACACCTACATTCTCTCTTCTCCAGTCTTCCTCTATACTAGGTCAAATCTCGTGTCAAAGACGCCGATCCTAAAAGTCCTCGCGCGCGTGTCTTTTTACTGGCAGCCCATGACCATTTGCGGGAAAAACGTTGATACCTTGCGGCCGTGCAAGCGATCAAATCGAGATTTTTTCTGGTTATGATCTACCGAAAATACCCACATTCCCTCTTCTCCAGTCTTCCTCTATATTACGCGGGGAGTCCTAAGGTGCCTCCTCGGGTTTTTGACCCTCTGGGACCAAAAACCCTGCGGGGGCAAATATCCTTCATCACTTGACGTTTTTCATTAAATGAATAGGAAGATGCATGTGTGTAAGAGACAGAAAAACGAACCCATGAGAAAAAAAGGAAGATTATTGATTTAGTACTTCACATGGTAATAGTGTAGCCATATTGGGGATACTTGTTCATTTGACAGTAGAATTATCAATAAAAAGTAAAAATGAAAACTATGTATGAGTCAATAAAGTACAGTCATTCATGTTGTTGACAGCAACATTTCTCAGCTAAATCTCTTCGACTAACCAATGAATGACGCAGTGCATCATTTAGAACCGTATATGTTGCAGCTGAGCCATCCCTCTCTATCCAATGTAGTAACATTTTATAAATTTTTTCAGAGAATTCGTCATTTTCTTTGTCAAACACCTTAAATCTTCCTTCCTCAATTCGGAGACGACGCCCTAATGTCTTCCATCTATTGAGATTCAGCGAAAGCCACTCTAACTCTTGGTTACTGGGAACTCCTGGCTTGACTACAAACATAAAGACATCAAAGCATCAAGACGAGGGGATAGTGAGTGGTGTGTGTCGCAACTATTCCTGTGGTTTTGCTGAATCACCGCATTTTTAATTTACAAACTTGTAAGGCAAGGGGCGGGAAGATGTGGTTGGGAGAGGGGTGGGGTTAACGGATGCGCCCATAGGTATGTCCTCATTTTACCTGTGAACCAAGTTTTACTTTTCTTTAGAGTTGAGGCGTCACTCGGAGACAACTCTTCATTACGGCGTTTCGCCTTTGGCCGACGCAAATGTTTATTAGAACCACCTGCATGATAACAAATGTGAAAAAAAAATAAGTAGACCAGATTTTTTGAGCCGAAAGATTCATTGTAGCAACGGAGCTTTTCCCTTTCTCAATGAAACGTCTCCTGGGTTATAACTAACAATATCCGTCTCCTCCTCCAAATTTTTTCCAAGGCCAGTTCGTGTCATTGCATTGTGCATCCCCACTGTGCATCATCCCTATTATGCACGCCCACATACCCGAACGTTCTTTTGTTTTTTGTTTTTTTCTACCACAAAAAAAGATTTGCTATCACCACGTAAACGGATTTGGTGACATACCATTTATATCTCTTGTTTGCCATCGAGCGAAAAGCTTGAAAAAATATTTTTCATACAATAAACAACTTGGGTAAAATAAAAGACATAAACCAAAATTAAAACTTACAAGGACACTTGTGGTACTTACACACTTTTATCACATTCTTAACAAATGTTAAGGGAAACTAATCGGAACAAATTTTTTCGGTCAATAGATAAGCTGGTCCGAATTCTTGAAGATTTTCTTTATCCGCTAAAAAGGTTTCAGGTTTTCCGTCGTTAAGGGCCATTTCATTTCACACGTGATAATGAGCCCCTCGTACACAAACTTAATAATCTTTTTTTTATTTTTTAGCTTGGTGACCCATCATTTCTAATTGAAAAAAACTTACCAGTTCGTTTCCTTCTTTGAATGGATTCCAAAGCCTAAAAGGCAAAAGGAAATAGTGGCAACCTGACGCTTACAGTTCGCAGTTAATAGAATAAATTGATGGATAAATATATGAATAAAAATAATTAATAACGTATACATTAATAACCCAACTGACTAACTCTCATGTGATCTCCAGTGGGGTAAGTTTTTGGATAACAAGTTTATTCAGGCGAATGGTTGATAAACAGTATGTAATGATCAGATATAGAAATGGGCGTCGTACATCGTAAAGGGATTTCCCTATACCTCTTTTCAGGCCTTCACATTTAGAAATGAAAGAACCATTGTAGATAAAATCCAAAAGTAGAAAACCTGGGAAAATAATAAACTACAAATACTCCAAAGAGTATACAAAAATGTAGCTCCCTCACATTAAGTCACCCAAATCGCTGCAGCTCACGGGTAGCTGATTATAATACTTGATATTTAGAAAACGCGATAATAATAATAATAATACTAATACTAATAATAATAATAAAGGGGAGTATAGACATTTCTTCTAAACCCTCGCATCCTTTAAGACAAACTGCCTAAAACAAACGGCGAATCCTGTGTTTGGGAGAAGAAAGATAATTTCAAATGTCTCTATCTTTCTTTCCTTTTTATTTGTGTTTGTTTGTTTGTTTGTTTTTTTTTTACCTTTTCTGGTGATCACACAAAATTCATTAATTAGAGAAAGATCAGTGTAGTTATAAGCACTTTTGAATTATTTTATAAAGATAAAGCCTGGACAAATTCAGGTTTTGATGGGAATCAAACATCCTATGGAAGTGTTTCGTGCAACAGAGTTATCGGCCAACCGTGAGTTTCAAATTCTCTTGATTCGCTCTACGTGAAGTGAATTAAGTTTTTTTTCTAACCTGAACCCAAGGAGCCAGTTTTTCTGCAGGATAGTCGGGAACAGCATCAACAGAGTGTTCACAACTCAGGTCACAGCTTCTTAACGGAATGTAGTGGCCACAATCAAAATGAGAGCAGCGTTTCTTTTTGTGCGATATGCAAATATTGGTTCCGTCACAACACTTATCTGGACAAGGTTTACACAACTGGCATTTCACACACAGTTCCATCGTGACTGATCGTAACCAGTGACAGGTGGAGCTTAGCCCAGTCTTGTAATCCTCCAGATGACTGCAAATAACAAACATAGAAACAAGGACCTCAACAACAAGACTAACGCAAGCATGACTCATTGTAACGTACGTTTACCTGAAAGCATCACACCTAATCGAAAAATTTGGAACCCAAAAAGGTCCTGAATCTAAAAAAAACTGTCACAGGGATCAAAACGATTTAAAAAGTCCAGAAACTTAAAGAGGGCCTTTAACTTTCCCTTTATTTACAGCAACGTGACAACATTTCATAATTCTTTTTTGATTATGGTATTCCATTTAATATCGTTTTTACAGCAATTATTGAAACGAAATAATGCCAGATATGATTGTGTCTTACCTCAATAATTCTTCGCAAATTCCTTTCTCTTCCTTTTCATACGAGCCTTGCGATTTCCAGATTTTCAACTCGATCACAGTTTTGTGACACTCTAAAGTAAGCTGGCAAAATTCGCTAACTTTGAATCTGGCGACGTTTGCATACAACGAGAGAACTATAGAGAAGTCACATAATTCTGTGGCCCATTCCCAAAAATATACAACCAGTCTGCAAAACAGCCCCCTCGGAAGGCAGTCGGTGTTAAATGTGAGAAATACGGGCAAAGGCCCATTGCGCATGTTTGTGTCTTTCAAATTCTTCTTCAGTGATTTCAACATACATGGAACCAAATAAGGGTAATCTTCCCCCTTGCAGTTCTTAGAGTTGCAAATAACATCAAAGCTTTCCATGATACGAATCAGTGAATCCCTTATATCATTCAATTTAAGGCGTTCAAACGCTCGATTTAGCAACTGCTGCGAAAGCAGTCCCTTTTTTCTAAGGACTTCGTAATTTTCCGGAATGACATGGTCGTTTTTCCATTGTAGACTCACCGTAATTATTTCACATAGTAATTTACTTAACCATTGCGGATCCAGCACGACCAAACCATCTGGATTTTCAGGAAGATCTTGGTAGATAACTCTTCCACGAGCTTGTAAAAAGTGCAGCAATTCTTCAACGCTATCTGTGTCATTAAAATCCCAAATGCCCCTAATAATTTCGTCTGTAAAAAACTTTTTACCAATATAATGCATCCCTTTCTCTTTCACCATTTTGTCGACTTTTTGCTCCACAAGGGGCCACTGCGTAGGGATTTCCTTTATGATAGGTGGCATTTTTTTAGCCAGATCCAATGATTCCGCTCGCAAAGAAACGATCCGCGGGTCTTCTTCTCTGTTTGGATTTGTGTTATCTATGAAGAATGATTCTTTTGAAATATGGTGCGAGGTTGCTGGATGAGCCATGCTGTTCAAGTACAAACAACATACAGAAGAATACCAGTTAAGCTTAATATGACCGGTTGTTCACAGGAATTGTAATGCTAACATTAGTGACTGGATTTTCATTTTGTATATAAGAACCAAGAATTTACGAAAGCTTCGCCTCACTCGAAATAAACACTCGCTCACTCCTTTAGCAACCTGTGAAAAAAAGCTTCAAATATCGCATGGTTTCACGTGAGTGTATGGGCAGAAACTTTAAGGGCTTTACGCATTCAAAATGACAGGTTGACGTTTACAAGCGAAAGGTAGAGGGTTCGACTCCATGCACTGACAAGATCTTTTTTTTCGTCCTACTTTTTCTTTTATATTTCTCTTTCGTTTTTAATTGTATTCTACCTAAACATAAGTTTTTTTACTTTTCATTCGGAACATCACCTTTTTCTGAGCCTTTCGTCTTCTTTCCTTCCCTAGGAAACAGTTGAGCCCTATCTGATCGTTCCTTAGAGCTGCTGAGTAACTCCTTTGCAACCACCTCTGCTATACTTCTGAGGTATTTTCTCAGATTTCTTTTACCTACACGGTCCTGACCAATCAACACAATTTTGGTACGTCTATTTTAAAGTTTCGCCTGTCTCCAGTGCTCTCCTGTATGCTTCTAGTGCCACTGGTCCCCTCGCCTGTATGTAATCGGGGATTGAATCTGTGGCAGCTCAAAAAGGTTAAAAAATAAAACCAGTTAATTCGCTCCCTCGAATATCTTAAAACACATACAGAATTAACGTTCAGTGAGCACATAAGAGTAATCTCATGTAGCAACTGTGAAAAGCCTACTGTTACAAGGACCTCGAGAAGATATTTCACCGTAATCTCTCTTGGGACTTTAACTGTAGCTGCATTTTTATTTGGTTTCCGGAGGAGTGTTTCTACAATCCCGCTCCAGAATACACTCCTCCGAAAACCATGTAAAAATCCAACTAAGTAGTGAGTGGACTAGGCTTAACGACAAAACTGAGAAACGTTTCAAAAGATAAGTATAGGAAATCGTATGAACGCGAGTGCATTTCGTGATTTATGGGCACGAGTGATGTTTTGAAAGTTCTCAAAATTGCACGAGCCGTAGGCGAGTGCAATTTGAGAACTTTCAAAACATCACGAGTGACCATAAATCACGAAATGCACGAGCAGGTTCATACGATTTTTTATTTATTATATTCTCGACAAAATTACTCCATCGCGCTACTCTGCACGCCTTACGAGTACAAAAAACACTTCAATGGGTTCCAAAATGCTCACATGTTTTATTTGAACCAATCAAAAATGTAATGTTGTGACAGGTAAATCAAGCGTGAAGTTCTTGAAAGTTTCTCAGAAAATATTACAAGCCGAACTGTCAGCCATTTTTTTATAATTTGGTGTTCAAATTTGGCGCTTCCCCGGTGTTTCCATGGCAACTTCTCCGTATTGCACTCTATAACCTCTATTGCACTCTATAACCTATTTATGCATTCATCATTGACCAATCAGAAACGCGATATTTTGTTGAGTATATAATAAGTTGCTTTAATGAATTTTGCGTTACCAGAAAACTACATGAAAATTTACAAACGTATAAATGATCTTCCTTCGTTTTGATTTTGTTACTGACGAATGAAGCGACACTTTTCCGGTTTCAAGGCACTGTCGACAATGTACATAGAAGATTCAGTGGTAAAAAAGTACGGTGTCTGAGAAGTTAGGCACTATACTTGTATGTAATTGTGTTGTTATTGAATTGTAAGTTTAGTGATATATTAACAGTGATAAATGGTGCGCAAGGTGGCTATACTCTAAAGGATATTAATGCAGGTCGAAATTCCAGTAGGGATACTGTAGAGAAGGCCAAAATGAAAGCAAAAGCAAACTGCTTGATAACATGTTCTCTTCCCCACATCAGAGGGAACATTACTCGACTTGAGTCTTCAATCAGTGTGCATGGAGATTAAACCTCTTCCCAACTCGAATTTGCCCCAACAAAACATAAAGTATTGTCCAGGTTCATTCAATAATTTTGAATAATACAATATTAATCGTTTTCTCAACAATTTCCATTTTATTTATTTCCAATTTCAGGCCAATTTCATCATAAGCTATTATACATATATGCTGTTCAAAACTTAAATTTTTGTAATAACTCAGTGTATCAAATATCCACCTACATGTTCACGTTAGTGAAGAAAGGGGAGTGGGGAGAATATTTGGGGAAAATAATATCCAGGTGTATTAAAAAAATTGATGCTGATCTGTTTTACCTTCATAATCTTTAAAAACATGGAGGCTGCCATGCACTTGGAAATGTTTTTCGCTTTTGGTTTGCTTCAGTTCCATCTGCATACCCTGAAATACCATTGATAACTAGGTGAGCCCTAACTCCACTTTAAGAACTTGTGCTACAGAGACAATTCATGAAACTTTAACCAACAAAAATTCATCTATAAAACAACAAATTTGCTCCAACACAAATTGCAAATTCCTAAGGGTTTGCATCCATTTATAACAGGAGTTTATAATAGGATTACTCCTAATACTTTAGAGAAATGTGAATCAAATGTGGCCATTTCAAAAGGCTTAGTTCTGTTTGGATTTTAATGCACCAATCAATTCCAAGCCTCAACATGCCCCAGTGAAACCCTGGGGTATTTTACCTTTACCTGTGTCAGATGAAAAGTTCTACAAGATCTTGGTTGGAAAGCTTGGCTAATTAGCAGAAAGTCAAGATAATGTTAAAAAACAAATACAGCCAATAGCATAAAAAATTTGCATGGTTCATTGAAGCTTTTCCAAACAGGCTCCTTCCACACAAATACTACCAGTCAACGGTTGTTGTTATTGATTGTTTGAAAGAAACATACCAAGTGTAAGGAGACAAACCACTTAGATTGTCTCATGAATAAATGATCATTTCGAGTCAGTTTGAAGTTGTTACCATGCAATTTCACCACTGGAATCTCACATTTTATCCAAATTATGAGATTATTTCTAAAAAAAATTGGAGATAAGTCAGGAATTTAATAAAATATTTAGTGATTTTAAGGGATAAAATGAGGTTTATAGACACTTTTGAGAACGTACAGATAGATTTTTAGGCCACCTTTTAGGATTTTAAGCCTACACCCAAGACTGCAACACAATGACTTTAGCCAAAGCTAGAGCCCAGACCTCTTTATCTTAACTCCAGAATGCTAGCAATCATCTGCCAGTGCATCTCTGTCACCAGTAGGAAAACTTACCCACCAAAATTTTTAAATAAAAGTATCAATTCTGTCTCCCCGGCTACAATGCCACCTCTATCTCTTTGAGCAGATTTAATTAAACATAAAAAAAAGGAAAAGATATCTTACCCATCTTTCTGATTGAATTGCAACTGCTCCAGGAAATGACCTCAAAAGTTTATCATGATTAATTGTTGGTGGACCAGCAATGTTCCTCAAAGTGCTTTCTTCTACTCTAACTTATAACAATGCCAATCAGCTTCTGTAAAAGAAACAATACAGAGCAATTAATAAAATACATTGACTTTGAGCCATTCCATAGAACATAGAGCACTGAGATTGTTGTCAAACTGAATATTTTGGCTGTTGATCTTAAGGGAAAGTAAAATATGAAATAAAAAAGGGAGGTCCCATGCTCTTTTATGAGCAGCAGTACCTTCTAGAAATTTATATCATTCCAATTCATATCATGACAGTTGCATTTGCGAGTATTTGCTAAATTGGCATTTCTGATTTTTTTTTCCTTTTCCTTAACTAAAGATTGGTTTATAGTTGTTTGACAGAAAGAAAATAATTTCTCAATTTCAAGAAAGAGAAATAATGTTACACTGAAGGTCTCCCAGCTCATTTGTGAGAAAATGACAATTTACTCTCTGATTAGCTCCGATGGAGAAAAAAAGACACCATTCTTATGAAGAATACACTATAGTTACATGTGAAATTATACACAGTGAAAATGTACAATGCAACACTAAGGAATGACCCTAAGCAAAGCATTAACATGTAATTGAATTTACAATTATTTTGTCTTGACAAAATAATTAGCCACCAGAATATCATGCTGCCCATTTAATCAAGGTTTAAGACAACTGCAGGCATCAATTCATTACACTGTAAATAAGTAACATTTATTTACTTCTGGAAAGAAAATTTTGAAGATATTGGCCCTAAGTCATATGCATATGCATCTTGAATATATAGAAAACTGAAAAAACATATCATAAATTTGAAGTTATCGCCAGACCTAATGAATAATCAATTGACAAATAAATGTGATCCAAACTTTAATATCTTAGCTATAACAATCCCAACTTGCAGCTTAAGTTATTTGCAATAGAGTTGACCAACAAGAATCCATAGAAACAAATTCAAAACCAAGTGAGGGAGCAGAAGAGTATTGAAATAAGTCACAGTTTACCTCTGAGTCTGAACATCTCCCAGCTATCCATTGTATCAAGCAGAACTTGATTGTTTGTATGAAAACAAATATGTATGATGAAAATTGCATGCTTGTAATACACACACATTAAATTATATTATAAAGTAGCTTGGGTATAATGCACTCTGTCATTAGTTGAAAGAGCACGCACTATTGGAGTACAAAGCATAGAGCTAAACTAAAGCTGTCACACTATCTGCCAAATTTACTACAGTATGTTTAACCTTTTGCGGGCCTTCTCTCCAGCTTTTTTTCATTAATTGAAAGAGAAATTTCAGTAAGCAAGGCAGCAAGTACTGTAGAACATAAGAACCAAACAAGGGTTTGTAAACATAACAAGTGCCATAGTTTATGTTATTAAGGTTTTTAAGGTTTTCACTGTCAGTTAGATTGCAATTTTATGTACAGTAATAAAAATCAAACACATTTACATTCCACCTCCTGAGCTATTTCAGTTTGTAAACAATTGCAGATTATTGTGAATTTTGGTGGTTTGACATTTCAGACAGCCTCAGTCTTAGGGCCTTTCACACTAGCAGACAAAACTAGAATTGCCTTGACAAAATTAAAGGACAAATTTTTGTTTTGTCTGTTGCATTCACATTTAAAAACTTCAAAGCCCACAAACTCTGTCAGCACCTGATCTGTTCATAAGACCAGCCAGCATAGTTGCCAAAGGATTCCACTTTCAATTTCCAGGATTTAATAAACTGATAACGGTTTAATTACACGCTTGTTGTAGCTTATACAACAAATGATTGAGAACTTTATCATGGTTTTGTTTACTAGGTAGATTTTTTTACCCAGGACAAATTTTATTGGCTTGCATTTGAAGATTTGTCAGCTTCAGCCAAATTCGACCAAAGAAGTAGGGAGAAACACGATCGTGTTTCTGCTTACACATCTACTTATCTACACATCTTAGTGGAGGGGGACAGAGAGATAACATGACACGTAACAGTTTTGTTTATTAAGACGATTTTTCCTAACTTTTACCCGGGACAAATTTTGTTGGTGATGCGTCTGAAGATATGTCCGCTTCGGCCAAATTCGACTCAAGAAGTGGAGAGAAACACGATCGTGTTTCTGCTTACACTTCTTTCGTGCTCTAGCCGCTTCCTTCGTACTTTACAACAGAAAAAAGCATAGTCAAGGCTTCTCTATTTGCTAAGTATCATTTACTTTCGATATCAGTACTGTTAAAGGACTGATCATGGGTGTTACCACAAATCTTTTGATCTGGCGTAGTCTAAGAAGAAAGAACAATCGAGTTTGTGAACAAAATTTATCCTGTAGCAACAACAAACTATTCTTACCCTGAAATTTCCGCTATAAACGTCTCTGATCAAGATTTTGCACAAGTAGCCATCGCTATCAATTGATTATACAGAAGCCTGCAGTGCAGCTAACGTTATAAGCTCGAGATCATTTCTCCGACCGGCCATGTTTTATTTGGAGTCAAAGGGGACGATGGGGGTAGGGGGCGGGGGAAAGGCGAATTCTTCACTTCCCTACCTCCACCTCTCTCCTTATTTTTGACCGTCGACCGCCCCCTTGGTACAAATTGCATTCTCTCCCCAGCCTTTCGCTTTCATTAAAAATCAAAGATGGCGGGCATAGTTTTCGTTAAGAAGTTACTGAGCACTCGCTCGCCAAAATTACGCTTGCTCTGCAGGCTGATTATATTTTTCAACAAATTCAACGTACTTGGTAAAAGACATGCAAATGTTTTGGGAATTGTGTCAATAATCAATCAGGTTTCGGTCGAAGAAGCACTTGTTGCCAAGCTCCTCGTTGGAGTCAGCCAGTGACACTCCTATTTCATTCCGCTCTTCGTTGTCTGTACGTTTCCTTGTAAAAGTAAAGTTTCTTTCGATATTCTGGAGATGTGTCATCAGGGCACACTGAAAGAACTCGAGTTTGTAGAGTTTTAGGTTTTTTAATACACCACACTTGTGACTTGACAGCCAGGACGCATTGCGCGACCGAAAAAGAATACGATGCAACAAAGGTATATAGCCTAACACTGACCTTTTTTGATGCATCTATATAAACCTATTTTGTCACAGCTGAAACATAATACTTTATGTATTTCCTATTCTCAGTCTATTCCGCTGACTGAATAACACTGATGATCAAAGAACTCGGTGGGCCAACTAGTGAATTTAAAAGGAAATAAAACTGTTTTATGTTAAGCCCTAGTTCAGGAATCTGTTCCAAATGTGCTCTGCAGAGACAAATCTCAATGATGTACTTTCTTCAAAGTGTATTACTCTTCCTCCTGCCTGAAAGGTATCTAGCTTGGTAATCTGGGCTCTCAAAAAAACTTGATTGACCCTAACCTCTCTGTTTCTTCAGCCTCAGCCTCTCTCGCTGCTTTCTCGGAAGAGATACCTTCATAATACTTCCTCCTTGTCCTAAATTGAGCAGGATGTTCCTTCATCTCTTTAAAATGTCGCTTTCAGTGTAATGAAACGCAGATCAAAGTCAGTATCTGAACAACTACGCACCTACTCCTCCACTAAAACAACATTAACCGGCCTTACTTGTCATCAGTTGACTGTTTTTGAGTTTGTTGAGGGGTAGGTGCAGTTGCTCAGATACTGACATTGATTCTGCAACGCTTCTCACGTTACCTTTTTTCATTCCTAAAACATTTCTCAACGTCCGCTAAACTAGAAAAAAAAATGTTTTTTTTTTCTCGACCGAGAATTATGGTTAAAATTGCATAATGAAATTGCTTTAAATAATGGTAAAAAATAAACGGTCGTGGGCCGTGGTATGTCGTTTCTTTTCTTGTTCCTTTCAGCAGTAAATCTATGCAGTATGCAAACTGAACCTTTTCCTTAAACCGCAGTAATGGTCAGGTGAAGGAGTTAGAGCGAACAGTATAAAACAGAAAGATCATCGTACGCTGAACAAAAAAAAAACTATCCATACCAACTCATAGATGTAAGCCAAGTTTGAGCATAAGTTCTTGTCTCCTTTGGCCTATTGCCTGAAGTCGCTGTCAAGTTTCTGATAAAGAGACCTCACCTTGTTATCATCCAAGCATTGTACCAATGCACTTGAAGATACAAAGCGTATCTTTTTTTTGCGGTCGTGTTTACATATCAAGGGTCGTTGCTGTTGTTTGGGATTTTTCGGTTTGGGAAAGTACATCAGAATGTCGGCCATTCTATTCATGTGCCTGATCATGAGTACTTCCTTGACGATGCTGTTAGTGTTTGCTTCAAAGGTGAGAATTTTTTGTTTGGAAACCTATCATTTACACTTGTGATTATAGGAGTGTTTGGCTTAACTGTATTTCATTAATCATATCCTATCAAAAGGCGTCAGCAATTTTTGATTGTTCTGAGAGTTACCCTCCCTAGATGTCAATTTATTCCCAAACAGGTTTCGCTGGTTCCCACTCACACCCTTTCTTGGAGAAATTCGTAATAAGAATAAACTTTCGTGCCCAAAATTGCAAAAGTTATGTGCTCTGGTGATCTCTAAGGTAGCCTTTTCGACCCAGATTTGTAACTGCGCTGTTTTAACCACGAGAACTGAAGTGAGGAAATGATTGGCAGAATCAAAAGTCTGAACAACGGTCAGATTTCGTCCTTTATGACATCGTAAAGAGGAGTGTGTCTCAACAAAAAAAACACATCGTAAATAGTATCTGAAACAAAGAGTTATTTAATAAAAAAGATTCGTGCGTTTGTTGCAGATTGCAGATTCACCAGTTTTTTTATCTGCTTCCTTCAAAGTTTTTCATGTCTCATTGTTTTCCAGTGCTTAAAGGCTTTCACCCTTTAGTCCCGAAGAAACAGATGAGACAATGGCAGTGGCACTGGACTCCTATACGTGCGAGGTCGTGATCAAACGTTTGAATGTGTCAGGGGCATCTGGCAGCTGTTGAGGTTAAAAGAAGGTAAAGGAAAAATCTAGAATTTCATCCTTCATATTGGCTAGGAATTTCTTTTTCAATTCAAGGTAGCCCTTTATAATAAACTTTGAGAGCTTCGGCTTGAAATGATGTTTGCATTCTTTTATGAGGCGTTTTCCTCCAAAGGCTAGTCACAAATGATACCCTGTCTAGAGTGGACCCTGACGCAAGTCCTGAATTTTCTCGCAGTTTTTCTTTTAAAGTAACTTGCATTAAGGTATGTTTACCTCAATCAATAGGTTCCAGATTACTCACCTCGTTCTATTTAGGGTTCAGCAATGAATTAACCTTAAGAAAATGAACACCGATACAGGTTTCACCGTATTCGATTGTGGAAATGATTGGGTAAATTCATAAAGATGAACATTCAGCTGACTTTACTGAAGGCCAATCATCAGAGCTATACCTTCTAAACTATGAAAAGAGTAGGAGTTTCCCTCCAGGATCGCATTTTCAAAAAGATTTGATCGCCCACAGCGTTGATAGCTTCTTTTTCTTCTTCTTTTGTTCTTAACACAGGCGTGGAGCCCATGACCCCAGATAAGTTACCACTGCGCCTGCAATAACTTTTATTAACTGTTTCTTTAATGTTTATCAGCCGTGAAGTTTTCTTAGAGTCAAAAGCATCTGTTAAGCCTTTTCTTTTTTGTAATTCAAAGCTATTAGATTCACCAATCGGATCATTGTACTTGATAATTAGTAGTAAAGATTACGCGCTTAAAGCATTTTCCCATAAGTTACGTTACATATTGTATCTCTAGATTGTCGCACCGGATCGATCGATCGATCGATTAAATGATCGGTAGCTTGGTGGTTTATCAACAGATTGTTTCCCTCCCTGCTTGATTGATATGTTGATTCATGAATTAACCAAAATTATACCTCTGCTAACGTTCTATTGATACACACTTAAGTAAGAGTTCATGTGCGAAGTACTGATGGTATAAAGTCCTACTCTTCATTTAAGAGGTTAAAATGAAAAGCGAGTGGCTCTCTGTAAGAGCCTTGTGGTTTCTGGCAGTCTCTCAACCGAATATGTCAAATATTATGATACGTTTTAGTCTAACTACTATACTCTCTCTAAACATTCTCTTTCAGCTTATTTATCAGTTTTATTCAGTATTTCCAAGGATTGTATTCTCTTACTTATTTTTCTCCTGTTATTTTCTGTAAAGTATGTATTCCTGATAACTAGCGATTGACGAAAACAAAATTGAAAAAAAAAATTTTAGGCTGCAGAACACAGTAGACATAGGTGTATTGAAAAAGTCTTTAGGCAAAATAAATCTCAAAATTTTACAATGGCCGTGCATTCGCTCTCTTTCAATTACTCTGATTCTTCTGTCAAGTTCCATATTATACAATTAAGTTTCATTGAAAGTTCTTCTGGCAAATGTTCATGCTATTGAAGAAGAATGGGAAGCGAAGGTCTTAAGTTTGGGAACTCCTGATGTTAAAGTGTGATGACACTTAAGGATACCTACCCGCATACAACGCTAACAGCCATGTGCCAACGTGTAAATTTCACCCCTGCGAGTATTTCAGTTTTCAATGAAAAAATACTGTGGATTTATCGAGACTAATTATTTTCCCTAGATTTTCACTTTTTTTATCATCTTGGCAATATCATTATAGAACCGTGACCTCATAACAGAGAATTGGTTATTCAATACTTTAATCCATTAAAGATATTGCGAAGCTTAGCAAAGCTCTGAGAAAACTTTTGCCATTTAGCTGTCGGTCAAAATTTTGTGCCAAAAGATAAAACTCTAAGTGCAAAACCTCTATACAAGTTTTTTGCTATGAATAGACAATAACTATCAATCCAGTAGTTCGCTTTATGAAGATATTACTGCTCAAAGCTTGGTAGAAAGAAATTTTACCCAAGAAAACTGTTCCAGAAAATCAGTATAATTGCCAACGATTGGGCTCCAACCAAACTACTCAATCCAGAACCAAGGATGCTTAAGGACTTTTCTAAATAACAAAAGACACACACAAAAGAAATAATGGCAAATCGATATTTTGTTTTCTTCCAGCTAAAAGCAGTGAAGAAGCCCTGATGAAATTATAAACCTCTACCGTTTGTTTTTACCAAACATTTATTTTCTTGCCATAGAACCATTCCATAGGCCGTTAGTTATGTCAAATCTTTCATCTATTTTTACGGAAACGTTTCGTTGACAAATATTCTACATCGTATCAACTACAAAACATGGCATATATTCGTGTTCTCAGCGTGAGATTCTCAACACGCTGAATTTTGGTTTCACCAAACCTCTCTGAAAAAAGCGCCTCAAATTTCTGATTCAGTACTGCTTCTAAGCCAACAATTGAAGGAGGAATGCATGTGCATTACGTATAGATAACATCTGTGATGCAAATGCGTAACATGACGTATGCCTTCGGCAACACTGCAATGGTATTGACAGAGCAACTCAGCGAATGTTTAGTACATAAACGTCTTTACACGGCTAGTGCGTCAGCTGATCATGTCCGCAACTGAGCTATTGTCCCAAAATTGAATTTTTTGGCCGATAAGCTTCGAGGACAAATGGTAAAATTTTCAAGACAATATTTCCGCCAAGAAATTATCCCCCGAAATACCAACATGCCAGAAGTGAATTTATTTAATTCATAACCCTCTCATTAATTTTCATATCGCGCGTTGACAACAAAAATTTTGTTAATTTTTTTTTTTTACTTTCCGGACCAGCATTTAAGATCAATTTTTTAATATCACTACCAGTGAACTACTCAGAATAACTTAATTCTTCTCATGGGTTCAATAAGAAAGATAAAAAAGTGAAACTCGAGTGCTGGCTTTTTCCCGCTGTCTTGGTTTCTTTTCGACGGAAATAATCAGGGGACAAATGTCGATGTAAATGGTGGTTATTACGTCAAAACCATCCGGTGATTTTGTACCACGTGACGTTAAGTAGTCAATAGAGTTACACGACAAGTTATGGGTGGCTGATAACTAGCAATATCCTTGACCACTTGACGTTTTTCATTAGAAGAATAGAAAGATGCATGTGTGTAAGAGACAGAAAAACGAACCCATGAAGAAAAGGAAAATAACTGATTTAGTACTTCACATTGTAATAGTGTAGCCATACTGGGGATACTTGTTCATTTGACAGTGGAATAATCAATAAAAATAGAAATAAAAGCTATCTATGAGTCAATAAAGTAAACAGTCATTCATGCTGTTGACAGCAAAGTTTCTCAGCTAAATCTGTGCGCTTAACAAATCCATGACATAATGCATCATGTAAGACCTTGTATGTTGCAGCTGAGCCATCCTTCTGTTTCCAAAGTAGTAACATTTTGTAGATTTTTTGACGCTTTTCCTTATAGTCATCGTCAAACGCCGTTAAAGTTGCTTCCTCAATTTCGAGACGACGCCCGAGTTCCTGCCAATTTTCGAGTTGGTGAGAAAGCCACTCTAAATCTTCGTCACTGGGAACTCCTTGCTTGACTAAAAGCATAAAGACATCACAGAAAAGCATTAAGATGAGGAGACAGCGAGTAGTACGTATGGCAACTATTTTTTTTCCCTTTTGCTGGATCCCCTCATTTTTATTTTACAAAGGCAGGGGGCGGGAAGATGGGGTTGGAAGGTGGGGGTTAACGGGCACGCTTATAGATATGTCCTTATTTTACCTGTTAAACGAGTTTTTCCTTTCTTTGGAGTTAAAGCGTCACGCGGAGACGATTCTTTATTTCGACCATCTGCATGATAACAAACATAAACAAATCATTAGACCAGATCTTTTGAGCCAACAGATTCATTGTAGCAATGGAGCTTTTTCCTTTCCCAATGAAACGTCTCCTGAGGAGTTTGTTTCAAGGACAATTCGTGCCATTGCATTATGCGTCCCTATTGTGCATCATTTTACACGAAATATGCACGTCCAGAACAGAAGATTTCTTGTTCCTTTTCTTCTGCCAGGCAGAAAAATTGTCATCGCCAGGTAAACGGATTTGATGTCCCACTATTTATATCTCTACTTTGCAATCGAGCGAAAAGCTTGAAAAAAATATTTTCCATACAATAAGCAACTTAGATAAGGCCACTCTAAATCTTCGTCACTGAAAAATTCTTCCTTGACTAAAAACATAAAGACATCACAGCAAAACATCAAGATGAGGGGATAGCGAGTGGTGCGTATCGCAGCTATTAATGCCATTTTGCTGGATCCACCCATTTTTATAGAGCTCCTGTATGTTGAATTGACGTCAACAACCAGGTAACATTTCTGATCCAAGAGCTGCTGTCATCGATCAGCGCATGATCATAGGTCATTGACCATGTTTTTGATTCAGTTTGGCAATTCGGTTCCAGCACATTTATTGAAAACAAAACTAAAAAGCATACATGACTAGCTAGTGACTGCAAGCAAATATACTGTAGGCCTATGAAAGATAAAAGTTGATCTGTTCACCTTGGTAATGTGGCCAATCTTCAAAATCATTGCCTTGGTTTAGAATGCTGACAACAAAAGAAGCTGCTGTTACACTTGCAAATGTTTGCCAGTTTTCGTTTGCTTCAGTTCCATCTGCATACCCTGAAATACCCCTGATAACGACCCATTCCATTTTCAGATCACGTGCTGCACTGAAAACCCCTGAGACAAAAAAAAACAAGCTTTTAAGAATAAAACAACAAATTTTCTCCAACATCTACTGATTTTAACCATTGTTATCATGTTACCATTGTTATCAAAAATTTGTAAGGAACTAGAGATATATTTTGGAAAGTTATGTATACTAAATACCAAGCTAGTCCCTGTAGCACGAGCTTCTCCCAAGGCTCATACCATTCAGACACTAAGACTGTACCCTTACTCCCTCCACATGTATATGAAATAGTGGACAGTTCATCAGTAGCCATCTATACTCCTGGGTGTAGAGACACACAGTGAGAGCAAAGCCTCCCAGCCAAGACTACAACACAATCCCATTAGCCCAGGGCTTAAACCACAACTGATATCATACAGGTATCAATTCTCTCTCCCTAGATTCAAATATACCCGAATATCTCTTTGAACAGATTTTAAAGTAACCGTTACTTAAAAGGAAAAGGAGACCTTACCCTCTCCTTCTGTCTCAATTGCAATTGCTTCAGGAAATGACTTCACTAGTTCATCTCGTCGCCACTCAGCTTGTACGAGCTCTGAACCACTCAAAACCTCACCACAGTGGACTTCAACCTTCCTTTCTTCAGGATTTTCTAGGGGTGGATTCCAACCATGACCTGCACATTCGATGAGTTCAGCGATGTCTCTGCTTACAGGAGTTATGATCCCACGAAATTTCTTGCCATCCTTAGCAACCTTCTGATAGGAATAAGTTGTGAGCTTTTTTGAGACAACCACATCCCCCAGCTTTGTCGATTCCTGATTCATACCATTACAGTGGCCTACGGAAAAGACAGCTTTTGGCCTCAGCTGAGTGACAGCATTTTTTACAACGATCAAAGCACCACCAGGAACGTTAGAACCCTCTGAGCATTTCATCAAAGCAACTTTCAGTTTGACATCTTTATCTTTACCAATGCTGCCAAAGTATACTAAACCAAGCCCTTTGAGATAGCTTTTGATTAGATCATTAATGTAATAGTAGCAACTTAAAAACTCAACGTCTTTCACTGTTAACAACAGAATGTCAATTGGGAGTTGAACCTCCCTCCAACGTTTTTTCGACTGGGTAAGCTCACTTAACTTTGGAAGATTAACACTGATCTTTGGTGGATCACCATGAGTGTTCCTGCAAGTGCTTGCTTCCATTCTAACTTGTAACGATGCCAATCAGCTTCTGTAAAAGAAACAATACAGAGCAATTGATAAGATACTTTGAACACTTGAAGCCATTCCATAGAACATACACTAAGATTGTTGTCGAGCTGTACATGTTGGTTGCTGATCTTAAGGAAAAGTACAATTTGAAATAAAAAAGGGAGGTACCATGCTCTTTTATGAGCAGCAATACCTTCTAGATATATATATATATATATATATATCATATATTTGTTAAATTGGTATTTCTGAAATGTTCCTTTCCCTGCACTAAGAATTGGTTTATAATTGTTTGACAGAAAGAAAATAATTTCCCAATTCCAAGAAAGAGAAATAATGGTAAACAGGAGGTCTTTAAGCTCATTTGCAAGAAAATGACAATTTACTTTTCTGGTGAGCTCCGATTGAGAAAAAAGGCACCATTTTTACGAAGCATGCACCATAGTCACATGTGAAGTTATACACAGTGAGGATGTTTATGCAATACTAACGAATGACAATTGAATTTACAATCTCTTTGCCGGGACACAATAATTAGCCTCCAGAATATTATACTGCCCATTGAATCAAGGTTTAAGACAACTGCAGAAATTAATTTATTTCGGTATATAAGTAGCATTTATTTACTTCTGGAAAGAAAATTTTGAAGATAATGGCCATAAATCATATACATATGCACCTTGCATTACATAGAAAACTAAAAATACACATCATGTGAGTAGAATGTGAAATTGCAACCAGCTGGCTGTGAACCCTTCCAAAACTTCATATAAGTCACATAAATCCCCCACATAATTACATATCCAACATATACTGTATGTCACACGTCCCATAAATGTCACATGTATGTGCAATCACGTCAGAATCTTTACATGTATGTCACATAAATGCAATATTTATCATGCATACACATAAATATATAACAGACACATAAGTGTCACACATATGTAACAGACATGTAGTTTTGGTAAGGGAATAGAGGAACTTAATGACTTCCCCTCTGCTTTAACATAGCTTGGTTGTAAAAAAAATTGTGGATCAGCTTTGAAAAGATAAAACCACCTCAGTCCTAGTTTAAGACATTTTAAGTTCCCCAGAGAGGCGATTCGATTTGAGTCTCCGCACACAGTGGTTGGTCATTAAGTATAATTTTTTTTCTAAATGGTGACTAGAGGCCGTGCGAACGAAAATAACGATAGTGCGTACGATGCAAAAAGATAAAGAACACTTGGGATTGGACTCATAGTGTCCTTGGATCACGAACTTTGCACCTAACTGAGTAAATCAGATAAGTTATCACCAGACCTAACGAATAATCAATCGACAAATAAACGTGATCCAAACTTTAATATCTTAGCTAAAACAATCGAAACCTGCGGCTTAAGTTATTCACAGTAGAGTTGACTGACGAAAATCCAAAGAAACAATTTCAAAATCAAGGGAACGAGCAGAAGAGTATGACAATAAGTCCCAGTTTATCTCTAAGTCCAAACATCTCTCAGCTATCGATCGAATCGAGTGGAACTCGAGTGTTTGGATGAAAACAAACATTTACGAAAAGAATTGTGCGCTTGTAATACGTACATGTTAAATTTTATTATAACAAAGTTTGGATATGATGCGCGCTGTCATTGGTTGAAAGAATGTGCTCTATCAGAGTACAAAGCATAGAGCTGAGCTAAAGCTGTCACGCCGTATGCCAAATTGTACTATGTTCGACCTTTTCCGGGACTTCTCTCTAGTTTTTTTTCCTTAGTTGAAAGAAAATTTCGGAACAAGCAAGCCAGCAAGTAGCAACAAAAGAACCCAACAAGAGTTTGTAAACATGCCAAGCGCCGTAATTTACGTTATTATAACGTGAGCAGAGACGAAAACCCAGAGAGAAAACGCAGTGGAGACCGAGTATTGAAGGTTTTCACGCTCAGTTAGATTGCAAGCTTACGTACGGTAATAAAAATCAAACTCAGCTAACACTCGTATAGCATATATAGTTTCATGTTCAAAAAAAAAAATGCAGAACAAAACAAGAATGATATGAAAAATATAGCCAAGCTGGCATAACTGTTGAAATTCATACTAATCATGAAGGTGTCAGAGCGACTGCGATCGAGCCGACTGGTCCATTACAGCTAGCTCATCATCGCGATCTCCGGTCATCGTACTGAAGAAAGCCTCAGAAATTACATCGACCGCTCTTCGAGTGGACAAAGAGCTTGCTTTTATAACCTTTCCGATGCGTTGAGTGGAAGGCAACATCAGTCACAGCAGGCTAGTTTTACGGCGCTGTCATCCTAGCAGCCTTCATGTTCTCGTGAATTCGGCTGTCGTTTATTCTTAAAACACACGCCTTAAACAGTTTGTTTTCGTCACATGAAAACTCTTACAATTTGGCGAAAACAATAATTTTCCCGGCAAACTCAAAAGAAAAGTTTTGCCACGACAAATTTTTGTTACGCCTCTTGCATCCGCATTAAAATTTTCAGAGTCAACAAATTCCGTCAGCGTCCGTCTGATCTGTTCATAAGATCGGCCAGCATAGTTGCCAAAGGATTCCACTTCCAATTTTTTTCAATCATGATTCTACAATCGATCCCTGAGTTTTTTAGCAAAAGACAATTTTTGCCTTTCTAGTAAACTAATTACAGTTGAATTACACGCTTGTCGTGACTTATACGAAACATGATTGACAACGGTTTCTCACGGTTTTGTTTACTATACTGCATAATTTTTACCCGAGACAAATTTTGTTGGCGATGCGTCTGAAGATTTTTCCGCTTCGGCCAAATTCGACTCAAGAAGTAGGCAGAAACACGATTGTGTTTCTTCTTAAACTTCTTTCGTGATCTATCCTCTTCGTGCGTGCTTTACAACAGAACAGTAAGAGACTGATCATGCGTGTTACCACAAATCTTTTGATCTGGCGTAGGCTAAGAAAAACGATCGCGTCTGTGAACAAAATTTACGCCATAATTACCACAAACTAATCTTACCTTGAAGCCTCCGCTATAAACGTGTCTGATCAAGACTGTGTACATGTAGCTATCGCTAGCATAAACATGATGGCTGATTTTTCAACAACTCTAACACACTTGGTAAAAGACATGCAAATGTTTCTGGGAATTGTATTAATAATTAATCAGGTCTCAAAATGAGCCCTTATCGCTAAGTTACTCTTTGGAATCAGACAGCGACACTTCGTGACATTCCTCAGGTATTTCATTCCGCTCTTCGCTGTCTGTACGTTTCCTGCTAAAAGTAAATTTTCTTTCGATATTCTGGGAATTTTTCATCAGGGTACACAGAAAGAACTTGAGTTTGTAGAGTTTTAGGGGTTTTTTAAGTACCACACTTGTGACTTGACAGCCAGGACGCATTGCGCGACCGAAAAATGAAATACGATGCAACCAAGGTGTACAGCCTAACACTGACCTTTCTTGATGCATCCCTATAAACCAGTTTCGTCATAGCTGAAACGCACATTCTTTATTTGTTTCCTCCACTCAGTCTATTCCTCTGACTGAATAACACTGATGATCAAAGGGCTTCGCGGTGAGCCAACTCGTGAAAAAAACTGTTTTATGTTAAACCCTTGTTCAGGAATACAAATAACTATGGGTCACCAGACAGCAGCTTTTCCAAATGTGCTTTTCCGCGACAAATCTTAATGATACATATCTTCTCAATTGTTTTTATCCCTTCGCTTTCTTCTCTTTTATGCATAAATTATAGATATTTCAATGAGAAATGTCTAATGATAAGGCGAAAAATATCAAAGGGAGAAACGACCTGTCACAATAAACCACATTTTTGTTTTGTTAAAGGAAACATCACCAAAATAGTAATGCAGTCAGGCATATGCCCTTTTGAAGCGAAAAATAATATTTTCAGCCTTGCTAATTTTTTTACAGAGAATTTGTTACCTAGAAACGTTGATATTGGGGTATGTATTTCATAGAAATAATATTTATTGTCGTTTCTATGATATCCGGACTGACATCTGATATGGTACAGGCTGTGCAGAATCCATTCAAAACGCTACTGACCCTGACTGTCAATAATGATATAATTGTAAATATGTCACATCACATCATGATCAGTGCAGGATAATAGTCTACCCCGGTGAAGTGTAAGTAACTTGTATGTAAAACCTCGTGCAGGTATTTTCTTTGGAGATCAAAGTTTTAAAATGATGTTTGCTAAGTTTATTTAATCTACAGATATTCTCCTTGCTTGGTGAATTTTCAAAGTCTGATACCTCCATAGAGGCTTCCCGAAAGGGTTCTTCAATTAACCGAAAACAATTTTGCTGAAACAAATACCTCTTCCGAAGCGAAAAACTCTCCGGAGCGGAATATCAGCCTCTGGTTCCAAAGATTTAAAATCAAATCTCCCCCCCCTCCCCCCCCCTCCCCCCCACTCTCTCTCTCCCTTTTTTTTTTTTATTTTCATTAACTACTTAAGATGAATTCTTGAATTCTTGATTACATTGCTTGACAACGGGCTTCTGCATGTTCACGTCGGAATGCTGAAGTTCATCTCCTCGCCTTCAAAGTGCAGCCTGTTGAATTCAAATTTGAAGGTACTTGCGAAACTCTGAGAATACCACGTGAAAATAAAGAAAGAGAGACTCAAGGATTTTGGGTCAAAGTAACAGCAAATTAACATCATCATGCAGAAGAGTTACGCAATAGAACTACTATCCTCCCCAATCTTCTCGCGGTTACATTATGGACGGTGACTACGTTGGAAGAAGGAGTTTATCAGAAGGCTTTTAAAAACGCGGAGATACGAAAGTTTCAGTTTCCAGAGTTTAATACGGAAAAAATCCAGCTTTAAAAGAAGGTTAGTGGATAATATATTGTGATGAAGGTCGTTTTGAGGTCATATCCGACATACGGCGCTGTTTGAACGAAAATATCCTCTGTCTGGGTGCGATAATTTATGAATTGAGTAATGGTTACGAAGTGTTTCTGTTTCCTACCATATATTTTCAGTTCTGGCATCCAAGTCCATGCTTCACAAAGTCACTTGAAGTAATAAACTACTAAGAAAGCGTCCAAACATTATCAAAATCGATTATCAGTCGCTTGCAATTCGATTGCCATGTCGAACTGACAGAATAACACCCAGCTTTAGCTTTTCGATAAGCGAGAGCGAAGCATCTTGGTCATGGAAAGTTGTTATTTTAATTCGTTGCTTTAGCCTTGAAGAGTCGGTTTAAATCCATGACATTTAAATCAGAAGTTCTACTGCTGTTGTTTGCTAAACTTTCATTGTTTTAAATGATGCAAGGTTCACGAATTTCCATTAAAGCCGGAAGTGAAGCGGAAGTTAGGAACTGAACAAAAACACTTTCTCTTTTGAATGTTGGCGCGTGTGACAAATAACTTTTTGTCACCCAATCTATGTAATTATACACGCACGAGATGTAAATTCCAACTCTCTGTGACCATGAATGCTTATAAAAAGTCGGCGTAGAAAAATTCGTTGAAATACACAAAAATTTTCAAGCGAATCCTGCATAAAATCAGGAGCCATTACTAAGTAAGGGGCTCCTGCGTGAAATACATTCAACCAAAAGGGAATCTGCAATTGGTTCATTCACGTTAGCTACGATGTACTTGAAGGACAAATCATTATCAAATCATATATTGGTTATTTTTGGGGGGGCCGCATTTTGCACACATGAATTGGCAGAACAGTTTCAAGCAGGAATTGATCATTCGTCGGGCTTGTTATTGAACCATTTCAACCAGTGTCACCATACAAACTTTCAAATGTTTAAGCATTTGGTTCTTTTCACTGTTTTATTTCATTTAAGGTGAGTTGTCCGTCAGTATTTTTGTCCTTATTGTTTATCATTTGCATGTATTTTCGGCGGCAACGGCTGCCAAAATACATTTATCCATTTCATAATTGTGGTGACTTTTGGTAGAGGGGTGGTGGGGTGGGGCTTAGGGGTTAGCAAGAGATTATTAATTCTTGGGGGTTAGCTAGTTAAGCTTTTGTTTACATTGCTATCGATTCAGCCTGATTTCTGTTTTGATATGAAATATTTAAGTTTGTGGACGCGGCCTAATTGGTCGATAGATGTGATCAGATGTGAGTGTTTAAAAACGGCTGTAACGTTTTAGATGTGAGCGTCAGTCAGTAAAATATTTTTTTAGAGCAATAGAGAGCCTTCCTCAAAAATTATGCAAACGTGGGACGGATTCGAGGGTTTGTGTAGCTGTCTCGAAAGCTCTCGACTACCTAAAGTTTAGATGAGATTACGTAAACAAGGAGAAAGTCCTAATCCGTGGTTTACACGTGAAATTGTGTAGGGATTCTAATCAGAGACAGGGCTCTAGGAATACCATGGCGGCCATTCCATTGTGCATACCAAACAACTGCAGCTGGGATGAAACATCGGGAGCGTTCCAGCGCGACTCGAGTCAGCCCCGCACGGGACTTCAGCCTGTAAACCCGGCACTGCGGAAACTTCGGTCCATTGGCGGACCAGTGTGCGTCGTGTCGATAGCCGGGCCATGCAGGAGGGGGAAATCGTACATCCTCAGCAGAGCGTTCGATCAAGGGGACGTGTTCCCACTGGGGCATTCGTTTGATCCGGAGACCATGGGAATTTGGCTGTGGGTAGTACCAGAGAAATACAGGGATGCTCAAGGCAGAGAGTTCACCGTTGTGCTGTTGGATTCCGAAGGAATTGATGCAGTGAGTGCAGAGGGTATTAATGATCACGCCATATTTACACTCAGCGTTCTCTTGAGCTCTGTATTAATTTACAATTCTGTTGGCGTTCCCACAAGAACTGATCTTGAGGGACTTGAGTATCCTTTTCGACTCTACTACGTATTAATCTGCAGCTGAGTATGCTCTTGTTATCTCTTGTATGAGTCTATCTATCTTTCAATTATATCTATCACTCGATGCCTACGTTCAATTAAAGCATGTGCAATCTCTAAAAGTTACATTTAGCTTTCTCTTGTAGTCTTTCATGATCATATGCATTGGTTATTCGTGATGAACATCTTCCACAAAATGGTGCAAGTTATAAAATGAAAGGAAATTAAATGTTTAGATGCCTCAACGAGTGCTAGTCACATAATCAAGATTTCTCAGCGGATTCAAGTGGTCTCAGGACAACCTTTAGACAAAGAAGATTCACAGCACGTGTTTCCTTCTTTTGTGTGGCTGCTCAGAGATGTTGTGTTAAGTCTTCCCAAGGGCGTGGAAAACTTAAAAGCGTATTTCCTTGAAAAGGTAACCGTACCACAAAAGTTCAGAACTTGCCGTTGGTGAATGGAACGGAACTGTATTAGTCCGAACTGGTAGAAACAGTTATGGCCAAATTTGTTCTGGGGAGGGAATTTTGAGTGCTGCATGCTGCAGGCGATGTTGCAAATAATTTCAAAACCCCTTTAAATTTTAGACTTGCGTTCAGGCGCTTGACTGTTCACAGGACTCTTCGTCTTCTTGTGGAGCGCTTTTCATCTCAACCGGTACTTACAATCAATTTTTTAGGCTTTCACTTGCTCAGACGGGAGTTATAGCTTTTCTCACAAAACTTTCAAAACTGTGCGTTTTGCTGGACAACAGTACTCTTTCAAGAAAGGAAGAGAAAGGATCCCAACAACAAGTTTTCAAAGAAGGTTCTCGATTTAACGTTAGCGTGCTCCTGAACTTTCATGTTCTTCATGTTTTCTGTCGTTTAGGTCTTCAAGATGCGAGGTCGGCCTAATGAAAAGTCTCAAAAGGTCGTGGACAACATTCTGAAGTTCTTTCCTGACTTTGACGCCTTTCCCCTCTCCCCTCCGTCATCAGATGCTACACTCATACAAAACTTAAATGAGAAGGGGAGGCAGGGGGAGATTAGTTCATCATTCAAGAAAGGAGTGGAAGAGTTCAAAAAGATGTTGCACTCAAAACTAACTCCCAAACGGAGTTTTGTTGGACAAGGATTTGTCACTGGAGAAGGTTGGCAATTTTTCTAAAGTTTTTAGAGACAGTCTAACGCTCTAGTAATAACTTTTTTCAAGAAAAAAAATTAATTTGTCGTGGGGTGCAAGGAATCAAGGATATATGAAGAAGGGATTCTTGTCATACACGTAAACCAAATGACAGGCACTCTCTTTTTTTAATTTATTATTTTCATTCAACACTGATTTTCTTTAATTTGTCCTCTTGTTAGTTTTAACAGCTTCCCTTCTTCCTCCATGAAGTACACACTAAAACCTTCAAAAATACACGTTAAAGTATGTATGCATTATACATTAATAAGATACGTGTTTGGATTAAATGAAACGCGGTCGTGGAGATGTCAAAATTCAAACGCCCTTTTGTGATAGAGGGTCAATTTTCAAGGATTAGAGCAAGATGACTGCCTGAATTTTGAGCCAGATGAGTTGTTTTATAACCATTTACCCGCTTGTGTCTTATTCACAGCTCTGGCAACTCTGGTCGAAGAATATGTTCAAGCTGTAAATTCACCAGGGGCTGTTCCAGTTGTTGAGAGTGCATGGAACGTGTTTACCAAAACAAAATGTACTGAGACTCTAAACGATGCTAAAGCTCTGTACGAGTAAGTACTACTAAAAGGCTTACCTAAATAAACCGGAATTTCTATACGCGCGCAACTCTGCTTCCATAACGATTCCGTTTCCGAAGTGGCGATCTTTTAGTCAGCACCACAAGTGTTGTAAGGTTGACCTTGAGACTATTTCATTTGGGTTTCCTTTCGGCAGTATTTCAACTTTTTTAATTTCTTGATTCAGTGGAGGGATACGAGAATTCAAAGAAAAGGTGTGTCTTCCCTGTGACGACAGAAAGATTCGCAATGCTCATCAAGATTATTTGTTGGAAGCTCTAACTTTTTTTGAGACTGAGGCAGAGGACACGGCTGTAATGGCCCGGTGGATGTACATCGAGGAGTTAGCGGTAAATAATGAGTTCGATGTAGATATTTAGATTCATTAAGCTGATCTTTAACCAACAAAGAGTAACTATATTTAGCTTGTTTATAGCTGTACGTTTGCTTACACCACATTTTCATAACTTAAATAAAAACAACAATAATAACAACATCGATAGACAGACGGCTATAACAGTGCTGCCTGACGAGAATCTTTCGCCTATATTCGCCATTGACAGTTAAAGGAGAAACTACAGATTCCTGCTAGCTGTCATAACCAATTCATTATAATTTTCGCGCGATTCTATTGGCTACTAAACATCACGTCGTATCAGCTCCTACCCTTCATCAAATTGTGATTGAAATTGGCTTTGATCATTCTTATCCTTTTAGTAAAACAAACGTGATAAGATCTCTATTACAGGACAAAGTCGAGGAAAGTGTAATCAAGAATACTTGAGTCATCCTACTTGCTATTCCTGTGGTTCTGTATGGTCAATTATTTTTTCACGCTTGTTAATTGTTCACTCTATATTCCAACATTAATCTTAAGATCATTCAAATTGTTTGTTCTTCATTTTTACCCTTTTGAGGGAATTAAGGATGGTGAACTCATGGTGCACTTGCTGCTCTCACCCCTGTAGCCCGGTGTGCGATTCCTGATTCTGCTGGCATATGTAGGAAGAGTTTGTTATTGGTTTCCTTCCTTTCTTTGAGGGTCGTGCTCTTCCCTCCACGCAAAAAATCACTCCGATCTCCTTTACTGCCAGTGGATTAACCCTTTAACTCCCAAGATCTCATTAACAATTCTCCTTACTGTCTGTCATATAAATCTTGTGATGTTAGTTTGAAGCATTTGGTATTGGATCAACTAATAATCCCTTATGGTCACTCATGGGAGTTAAAGGGTTAAGAAACACTCTGTAAATGCGCCACCACTGAATTGTATTATTTCTATATCACTAGAACTATACAGACGAAGCTGAGAGTGCTTTGTTAAGAGAGAACAACAATCTAACTGAGGAACAGTGCAGTGACCTGATGAAAACGCTACGCGTGGTGTGGTTGGACCCAGTCCTCAAAGATGTCCATGATCCCAATGATCACGAATTCTTGATTTTGGAAGAGCGTTTGAGGTCTGTTTATCAGAAACTTGACAGCGACTTCAAGCAACAGGCCAAAGGAGACAAGAGCTTATGTTCAAACCTAGCTTACATCTATGAATTGGTATGGATAGTTTTTTTTTTTGTTCAGGGTACAATGAACTTCCTGTTTCATACTCTCCCCTCTAACTCCTTCACCTGATCATTACCGCGGTCTATGGAAAGGTTCGGTTTGCTTACTGCATACACATATTGCCCAAAACAACAAGAAAATAAATGGCATACCACGGTCTACAACCATTTACTTTTTTACCATCATTTAAAGTAATATTCAGTTTGCAGTTTTAATCATAATTCTCGGTCACGAAACATAAGTTTTTTTTTCTAGTTTAACGGACGTTGATGAAACGTTTTAGGAATGAGAAAAGGTAACGCGGGAGGCGTTGCATAATCTGTGTCTGTATCTGAGCAACTGCACCTACCCCTTCCCTAACCCAAAAACAGTCAACTTATGACAAGTAAGGGTTGATGTTGTTTTAGTGAAGGAGTTGGTGCGCAGTTTCTCAGATACTGACATTGATCTGTGTTTCATTACACTGACAGCAACATTTTGAAGAGATGAAGAAACATCTTGCTCGACTTAGGACAAGGAGGAAGTATTTTGAAGATATCTCCTCCGAGAAAGCAGCGAGAGAAGCTGAGGCTGAGGAGACAGAAAGGCTAAGGGTCAGTTTTTTTCATATTTGAGAGCCCAGATTACCAAGCTAGATACCTTTCAGGCAGGAGGAAGAATGATACACTTTGAACATTGGTTATTTATATGCGTCATTCGCTAAGTTTGTTTAGATTAGTGGTTGTTAATATTTGAAATGGAGGTGACTATTGGATTAATGTTCACCGAACCGCAAGCTAAGGAAAAATGTTCATTAGCACATGATAGCAAACAAGTACGATTGCTGATATCACGAAGCTCGCTGAGTGTAGATATTAATTATAATAATGGTTATGATGCTGCTTTTCTTTCGATATGGCTACCTGGAGTGGTAAAGTTTCGACAAACAATACTGCTGCTATTTTATTATTTTATTTTACTCTGATGATCAACAAAAAAATGTTTTTTCGCTCGAAGTACAAGATTTGAATATAAACGAGTTTGGGTTTCTGGATACTTCCTTTATCTTAATTCAATATAGCTGATAACTTTCCTGTAGCAGTAAAATACATTTTCATGTATTTCATTGTTACTTAACCTTTTTTCTTTTATTTATTTTTTCACTTTCATCTTTTTTTTTTTTTTTAGGATGAGAACTTGCATTTGGTAGAGGACAGAAAAGAAATCGAAGGAAAGGTAAGAGCTTTAGATAAAACTCTATCAACTTTTTCAATTAAAGTTTTTTATGATGTGCTTGTAACAAAGTTGAGAGGAATCAAAATTTTTTTTAATTTCGAGTACGAGTCAGTCGCCCATATCTTAGCAGAATTAACTATCCTTCATTTATCTGAGAGGAGATTTTGAAAGGTACATTTGGCATTTGCAGTAGAGTCTTGCTTCGTCGATTATTTTATAGTCTGCAATGCATAATAAAGTTAAGGTAGTAAATAGGAAGGTTCTCGTTTCCACTCTGTGTTTCGGAGGTGAAAACTTAAACAAAAACTTAATTTAATCTTTTCCACTTTTATTTCACGACATTCGTTTTACAAGGTGCTGTCTGGTTAAAAGGTAACCTATACTAAGTATCTCCAGCGTAAATCGTGTTTTGAATTGATAACAAAATACAAACCCAAAGTCTTTGTATCTCAGATAACTCGCCTAGAGGAGAAACACATCGAAGATCAAAGAAACATCAAACGCATGGTTGAAGAACAAATGCGAACACAGAAAGAGCAGGCCGAAGCTGCCATGTCCGAAGCGAGGGAAAGATCGACAGCTGAGAAGGAAAGATATTTACGACAACAAAGAGACCTTCAAGCTCAGATAGATGCAGCTAAACGAAAACAGCAGCAAGATGAACAAACCATAAAGAATCTGCGAGATAGACTGAGGAGAATGTGATTAAGACAAAGAATGAAACAAGAGAAAATTGAGGACTTCAGAGAAAAAATGAGAAAAATGAGAGAGAACTGCTTCGATTAAACATCGAGTTGGAAAAATGTCGGTGATATTTATTTATATAAGAGGCTGTATGAATCAACGTTCATGCGATTACGCGACCTTGTCTTTTGATTTTATCATTTCCACAACTTTTTTGAATTTTACGAAAGTGTTCACTAAAAATTCTGATTTTGCCTTCAGAGGAAGTTTTACTACACAGAGGATCTAAGTTTTTTCTCTTCACACACGTTCTGCCTTGCAATAAAAAGAAGAAATAAAGTAATTAAAATTTCCAAAAGTAAAACTAAAAAAAAATGTGACTCGCACCATTCTTAGAAATCCTAGTGACAAAACAGTGACAACTATGGATGATTGGAAGGCTGACAAATGAATAATTTCATTCGCCATCTTTATTGATGGCACCTTTTCCATAATTCACCTTACATCATATCTACAAACCAAATTAATTAGATTAATTCTACACCTTTTAAATATTTAATGTTTAGCAGATCCAAGGAAAGAGTCTGAGGGGCCTGGACCCTCCTACAAATCAGACCTGTAGGTATTTTCATTACTTGTCTGAAACCAGACATATAACAACGACAGGAATAAATATTGCATCTAAACTTGAAGCACTGAAATTTCACTTATCTTGAATCATACTCTAGTTAAAAAACAAAAATCCAGTTTCTGAAACAATGTTTGCCCCTCCCCCCCCCCCCTCCTTCAACCAAGACTTCCTGGAGTCGCCGCTGAAAATATTTAGTTTACATTTGATTAAATTCCTTAGCTGACATATTTTTTAAATTTTCTTGCAGTTAAGTGTCCTATCTATAGCATTCACAGTCTAGTCCCCAATATATAACAATCCTACTGGACACGGTAACTTGTACTGTTACATATGATCTGCAACAAATTAGTTTTAACATGGGACTCATTCTTGAGTAAATTTGGTCCCTTGACAAAAAAAGACTTCCGCATGAAAATGGCGAGAATGGTAGTCAAAATTCCTTAGTAATAACTAAGAAAGACCTATCTGTGACTACTTTAAGCTGAAATATCGCACTTCAAGGATGATTGAGGAAATTATCATTAATTCTCTTAAACTGTTAGTAATAATTATTGGGTAACCGTGATAGCCTGTATTTCATCTCTGCTCCATTTTTACATGAGAGTCTCCTTCAGCTTTCCTATCCCAGATGAGTCTTATGCATAGCAGATAAACATATAATGAGAAGCCTAGCTATATTCAAGTAAAAATGGAGCATTAAGCTAAGGGAAAACCGACTCTAAGCTATCTTAAACAAGTACATGCCTTCATCTAAAGTCTAACAGTTACATAAATTCCTCATGAGCCTTGTAAAGTTCCACACACACATGCTAAGCCTCTCGGTCAAAACATCCTGGCTCAAGTTTGAATATAATCAAACATTTTGCGTTTCTAGAGCGCTGGGAAGTAGGAGGCCCTCAGACATAGCCAGGTCCTCTTCCTTCTGCTTTTCTCCCTCGTCACGTTTGTGGAGATCGTGGAATCCCTTATAAGTTCGACGCAACCTTCGCCAGAGAGCTGCGCATAATGTGTTTGGTGCCTAATGAGTATAAAGAAAAAGCTAAACTTATGTTCCTGCATTAACAATGACTCAAGTGTTCTTTACAGAACTTCTGGAATGCCAAGCCCCTCTCCACTCCTAAAGGGTTTGATGATATCTGAGCCTGATATAATTATCAGAAGAGGAAAGACAGATCTCATGCACCGATATTGCAAACAAACCTTCGCTGCACGTAGGTTATCGAACTCAAATAACGAATGACGCAAAGGGAGTCGAAAAAAGGCTGGGGGGGTGCACCATTAAGGTGTGACGTAACTGATGGGAGACGTAAAAATAATCTTGCAGCGAACAACGAAGAAAAAGGCTTATTATTAGTTTATAACGTAATGTGAACTGTTAAGAGCGCAAAGTAAACGATATAGCAGATTTTTTATAACCGTGATATTATATTCGAGAACTGAAACCAATCAGTACCCACCTCGCCATCTTTAGACTGGGTGTCTTTGTAAGACGCATAAATCAGTTCCATGGACAGGACAATCAACCCAGCAGCCACGCCCACTACAAGGGTGATGAACACCCCAGCCAAGTCACTAAACTGAAGCTGGTCACCGCCCTCCTCAGCAGCTTCCTGGGCTGCCTGTGTCTCTGCACCGCACACGCTGCGGCTTTTAAACCATTTCTCTTTCATGCGCTGTAAGAAGCCATCTTGCTGCAACTCCAACATGGCTACACTAAAGTTATGAGTGTAAAGTGAATTGCGAGGGAGAGCGAAGCCATAGTTGATACCACCAAATGGTCTGTGGAAGATGGATCAAAGTAGATTTAATAGAGACAATTCTTAGATTAAATAGAAGGAGGGGGAAGGGGGGAACGGGAATACTCAGAATTGATCCACTTGCGCATGCCCTATATTAGACGTCTGTGTTTGCATACTGATTTGAAAGCGCCATGACACAACCATGTTCAACCTAAGAAATTTCCATATTTACCTTTCGATAAGAGTCAGTGTGTTACACGGTTCTTGTTGCACGTCATATTCAAGTACTGCCGAGTCCCAAATGAAGGCATAATTTTCCGTGTTTCGCACTTTTTCAATCCCAGCTGTATGATTCTTTTCCAGTGTTCCATGACGCTCGATGAAATCCCATAGTTTCTCGTAGACTGGGAGCTTAGCCTCTCTAGGAAAAGGAAATAAGGCAATGTTGGTTTATTTAGTTCACTGGCATCTGAGAAAAAGAGAGAGTCTCCCCTACGCAAAACTTTTTTAGTTCTTGCTAATCGTTGCTAGGCGATTAGCTTCTCATTTTATGATGCTTTGCGAGCAACGAGCTGGGTTTAAGCATGATTGGAATCTTTTAGAGGAATTGGAAAGGCATGGCAATTCAAACTTCGTATCATTCTTCTTTTATTTCGAACTAGCATTTGACTGTTTGTTATCCATCAAGTTAAAAAGAAACTAAATATATGAAATAAGAAAGGGCGCTCCTTTTGTAGCAGCAGAACCTTCTGAATATACAATGACTCCATAAAAAACTCTCATGTTTACATGTGTAATTTTACGAGCGCTTGCAGTGAACGCACTATAATCGTACTCAGTGGTTCTTGTGTCAGACAAATCGACAAAAATTCCACGGGTTGATGGACCGGGAGGGGGGGAGGGGGGACTGAATATATGGGAAATGGGCTTAATTAGTTCAACAAAATAGCTTTCAATTTTGTAAAGAATGAAATGCCCAGCACCATCTGTAAGTGTTAAACATGAACTACACCGTTCTCAATAGGTATATTACTAGCTGTTCATACTTGAGCATTGTAGCCAGCTGACCACGCGCGGTTCCAAATTTTACTTTGTTCTGATTGGCCAGGTCTTCAATGTTCGTGATTGGATTTTCATATTTGTTGATGGTCAGGAACGCAGCCAGGTTAGCGGTATAAGTGGCACCAAATATGGAAATAGCAAACCACCTGAAGCAATAGAGGTTTGAGAAGACGATCATTAATTTTTGTTATCTCAACGACCACTTGATAAAAGCACCAGGAACGCAGATTATTATTTA
>NC_142672.1:24511907-24589407 GCF_964200805.1 Pocillopora damicornis
TCTTGAATGAAATACAGCTACAAGAAAAATCAACTTTTTTAGCTTGTAAAGTTACCTTAAGTTTAGAGATAACGTATTAACAATAATGAAATAGCCCTCTTTCCAAAAAAAAAAAAGAAACCCCTACCTCAACCCATTTGTCATCAGTCTGAAAATTAACCACATCGTACACGGTTTCCCATGGTGATCCAGTCCTACTAGTAAAGCTAATATTGTTCATAACTCCCGGAGTTTTTACCTTAAAGGAGAAGGGAAAAAATTATTCTAAAGACTAATAATGTAACGAGCTACCGTATCGCTTCTCCGGTATTGGTTAGATCACGATAAACCGACATGCACGCGCATTGCAAAGGCGAAAATCGAGTTGAGAGAGCAAACCTTGCGATTATAGAGTTTGGCTCAGGCTAGAAACAAACGTCTCCTACAAAGGGGATCAAAACTCCGTTGGAAAGTTGTGGAAAACCTTCCATGAGGAAGGAGAGAAATATTACGGATCAATTTTGCAAAATTCAGACATGTTCACCGACCTTTCTTTTACTGCAGAAAGAGGAAGACTAGTCAAGAACTAACCGCAAATTCAACCCGCATATGACGCCAGCTCCGGGAATCGAACCTGGGCAGCAGCGTTTTGGGCGAGCACACTCGTCATTGCGTCATCCCCCCTTCCCTAAGAGAACAAGTCATCTGCGTCATCCCCCCTCCCCTTAGATAAAAAGTCGTTACGTGGCGTAATTGAGTGCGAGAACAACTATGCACAGAACACTGAGAATGCGCACCGAAACACCAAGTGGTTACCTAATAAAAAAAATTTTAAAACCTCAATTTATTGTAAAATCTTTCTTTTTTTTTCGGAAGGACGGAGTGGAAGAAGGTTGCTTGATTCTAATCTAACTGTTAATTTCCATTTTGGCAAACGAAAGCTCTGCAAAGATCACGTGCTCAAAATCAAGTTTTTCCTCTTTCAAAAAATTATTTAATATTCGATTTGAAGAAGAAATCTAACCCCTTTCATTTTGTCCAGAAGCATCTTTCCGTCTATCCACGGTTTATCAGATCTGCACAGTCCATTGCCAACAGGAGGCTGCGAGAGTGATTTGTTCTGAGAAAGAATTTCTTCGATAGCCCTGGCGACAGTTAAAACAGCGTCATAGATCCGTCCTGACCGAGCCTGTTGTAAATGAAATAACAGAGGACACATTAAAAAAAAAGTTTGTTTAAAGTCTTCTTCGCAGCCGTGGTTCGAGATATCACGCATTTAGGCCCTGAAAGATTGTACCAGTAAAAGTAGCATATTATGCTACTAGCATTGCTCTATTTTTTCCTAATTTACCCTCGTTTTTCAAAATTTTGGTACTTCTTACGAAGGATGCTTTCCGAAAAAAGGAACAGAAATAATTCCATACTTTATACTTTTTAATAAAGAATGATTCTTCTTTATTTTGAGTCACATGCTTGCTCTAATCAAACACAATTAACTGCTACACTTAATTCCAATGTACGACGTTAGCACTACTTTTCTTTTGACGTCATTTTATTATTTCAGTAAAAGCGGGAACTAGGACTGTTGTGCCCAGTCCTCTAGAGGACGAACGACTTCGTATAGTTATTGTGGAACGAACTCGCAAACAGTCAGTCTTAGAGACCAAACGAGTCATGACTTTGGTAATGTTCTCTTCAAAAAAATAAAAAAAATGAAAATATGCTGATAATGCTAGTAATGCTACTTTTGTAAAAAGACCAAACTTTATGCGTGTTTTTCTAAATTATGCCAAAAATTATGCAAGTGCAATTTATATGGGCCTACATACAACTAGCTTAAGTGTAGCTGTACCCTTCCCCCGCAAGGTGAAACAGAGGCAAGGTAACGTAGACGTTCACTCGCTTCCCTTTCACCTTGACGGGGGAGGGTACGGCCACAGATTTTCTGACATGCAACGCTCTCTAGCGAGTGAAACTCCAGTCCAGAGACCCACGTTTAGAAAATGATAAAAAAGTTGAGCATTACTGCCTTTAAAGTCGGAGATATTCCCAATCTATTTTCCTTCATTGCCCACTCGAGACTGACAAATTTCATCGAACTTTGCATTGCAGCAAGAGATACTCAAAGGTTGAGCGTGTGCTAATTTATAAAGACATTTGCCGCCAAAGATTTGGCTGCACCAGATAACTGATAGAATAATATAAGATACCGCTCATTATCTGTCGCCTGGGGAATGGGGGTTTTGAAGATTTTAACGGAGTTACGACAAAATTCACCTGATTCCCCCCACTCCCCCGTGTGAGGTCCTGTAATACTCTAATGATCCTCCTTTATAGTCTGTTGGCGACAGCTGATCACTCCTCGATCCTCCCTCCCCCCCAGGCGTAATAAATAATGATTGGTCCCCAGACCTACATTAATAGATGACGTTTCAACAATTTTGCTCCATTCCTTCGAGACACTATCAAACAGTTGGCCACGACCTCTGACGGGTAAACGCACGCCAATGACTCCCTCTTTGTAAGAAATTTCTCTGTTATCCTGAAACATATACATCTTAGGGGTTAATTGAGGGGTCAGAGTAAAATATCTTAAGGGCACAGCTATGAGAAAACAGAGAAAATGCAACATGCATGAAGTAATGATTCCCCACATTGATCGTTTTGCGACAGCATACTCTGTTCGGCTACCAGAAAAGGCCAGATGGACCCATACTACCCGCCTGAAATTGCAATCTTAGCAGCTGGCTCACTTACTTACAAGTTTTAGGAGAGAGATCTTTTACAACCGTTTTTAACAGCAATGGAATTGTAAAACCAAGGCCTTAGCGAGTTTGGGAACTTATTTGAAACTCTGTTGTATTATTTTTGTCTTTGCCCTCGTGAACCTTGGCTACGGATGAGTTTTTAAAAGCTCAGGAAAGGAGCTAGTGCAGTCAACTTGTTCACGTTTGGTCGATGTATAATACATATCTGTTGTTTTGATGATGTAAAATACCAACAAACCAGGATCGTAATGGTTGTGCAAACCAGTCTAACTTATGAGAAATACGAACCCTTTTACTACGAATTGTAGCTTGCGACTGGGTTCTTCGATACGAGTGTTTCTTCGCCCGCGGGAAAGTACGAGGCCTTTGGGCAACACGAGCCGTTGAGAAGTCTTGAAGGGGTCTGGAACCGAAATAGTAGAGGGGGCTCCTAAGGGTAGTAGGTGGTTAATTAGGCGTTGTTTTTTCAAACTTTAGGGGTGTTTCAAGATCCGTTTTTATCAACCATTCAGTAGCATACAGCATTGTAAGACAATACAGATGTAACTCGATCTCAGTCTAGTTAGACATTGATGGCGCATGTAATCACGTACATATTTTCTTTTTTTTTGTGAAGAAAAGCTTGAACAAAGAGAAAAAGAAAGAAAGAAAAAAATAAAAATAAAATTAACCAATAAAAGTGTCAATGTCAGTTCAGTTCAGAATCAATGCCATAGGACAAAATCTATCAGCTGATGAGTTCGACATGAGAGGATCGGTAAACGAGAACACTGAACCCTATGATAACCGCGAAGAAGGATTTAAAGTCACGAGTCTAGTCACGGATATAGTCCTTGAGGTATGCTGGGCTCCTCCTGACTCGCTCTGACCTCCGACATTGTTCCGGAACAGTCACCTCTTCAGGGTGTGGCTCGTGAGGAGCATTGCTCTGGTCAGGGGTAGACGCTGCGGTTGTGGTCGCCTGTTCATCTGCGCTGGCCATATCAGGTTCTGGCGCTGTGATGGTGGGTTCAACTGGTGGTTCAGATGTTTTCCGCAGGTGCTGTCAGTTTCTGCGGTACACTGCTCCGTTGTCCGTCTCAACGGTGTATGATCGCTCGTCGAGTCTTGCAGTGACTTTGGCCTTGCGCCAAGACTTATCTCCAAGTTTGAATGGCTTCATTCTAACAACATCGCCTTCAGACAAACTGGGTAAATCCTTTGCGGACCGGTTGTAGTACTTGGCTTAGGCCTGCTGGCGCTGTCTCAGCTCTTTCTTTTCCACTTCCAGGTTTGTGGTCCTGGGTAGTAGTAGGCTTTGAGTGGTAGGAAGGAGTGTTCTGGTCCTTCGGCTCATCAGACGTTGTGCTGGGCTGGTCGTCGTCCCTTGTGTCGGCGTGTTTCTATAGTCGAGTACAGCGAGGTATGGGTCGGTTCCAGCCCTGATTGATTTCTTCAGAATGCGCTTGACTGTCTTCATCCCAGACTCGGCCTTGCCATTGGCTTTGCTATTTCCAGGGCTACTGGTAAGGTGCTCAAAATCCCACTTTCTGGAGAATTCAGCGAATTTGTCACTTGTAAACTGTGGCCCATTGTCACTGATCACTTGATCAGGTATACCGTAGCGAGCAAAGTGACTCTTTAGCTTCAGAATGATGGTGCTGGCTTTATTGTTCGGCAACCTGTCCACCTCCCAGAAATTGCTATTAATAGTAGTCTATGGTGACCAGGTAGTCTTTGCCATCAAGAGTAAAGATGTCTGTGGCGATCTTCTCCCAAGGACGGGATGGGACCTCGTGGGACATTAGTGTCTCCTTTGGGTGTGTGGTGCTGTCGAGTTCTCTACATATTTCACAGGCGGAGATGTGGTGCTTCATTTCCGCAGACATGCCTGGCCAGTAGATACATTCACGGGCACGCCTCAGACACTCCTCTATTCCAAGGTGGGACGAGTGAATCTTCAGCTTCATATCTGCGCGAAGGCTCTTTAGTATCACAACGGAATTCCCTTTGAAAACCAGCCCTTCTTGTACGGTCAGTTCGTCGCGCATACTGAAGTAAGGGTGTATCAGTGCTGGAGCATGCTCCTTCTTCTCAGGCCATCCTACGAGAATGGTATCTGACAGCTCTCGCAGACACTGGTCCTTCCGGGTCTCTGCTCTTATTTCGTCTAAACGTTGGTCAGATATGGGTAGATAACGGACCATGTTGACTGATTCGAAGTCATCTACTTCTTTTCCGTTGTAGGGTAGGTAAGCCCTTGACGGCATGTCGGCCAAATGCATGTTCTCGCCACGCTCATAGTGCACGGTGAAATCGTATTTCTGTAATCTCATCATCATTAACTGGAGGCGTCGAGGCGCTCGAGCGAGTGGTTTCTGTAGAATCATCTCCAGTGGCTTGTGATCACTTTCGATGTGTACATGTCGACCAAATGTATACTGGTTGAAACGCTCAAGAGAGAAGACAATCGCCAGCATCTCTTTCTCTATTTGAGCATACCGGGTTTCTGTGTCGGTAAGGGAGCGACTTGCATACTCTATAGGCTTGCTGTTCTGAAGTAATGCTGCAACAAGGCCACTCTGGCTCGCATCACACTGTATGGTGAGGTCTAGGGAAGGGTCGTAGTAACGTAGAACAGGCGCTTCTGTTACTAGCCGCTGCACGTTTGCAAACGCCTGGTCTTGTTCCGAAGACCAGTTCCATGGAGCGTCCTTCCGAGTCAGGCGACGAATCGGTTCCATGACTTCAGACAGTTTCGGAAGGAACTTGGCTAGATAATTGACAAATCCGTTGAGGCGCTGAACGCCCTCCACATCTTGTGGCTTCGGCAATTTTGTGATCGCCTCTACTTTGGCAGGATCAGGCTTTAGGCCCTTGTTCGTCAGGAGATGCCCCATGAAATTTACCTCGCTCATCCTCAGCTTCATCTTGTCTGGGTTAAGGACAATGCCGCGGTTCTTAAGCCTTTGTAGGAGATCTCGTAGACTCCTGTCATGGTTTGCAGTGGCTTCTTCGTCGGTCTCTCCAGTACCATAAATGAGGATGTCCACGATGCACAGAATACCAGGTAAGCTTTCCACTGCGTGAGTTAAGTGCTTCTGGAAAATCTCGGACGAGGCGGAGAGACCGAAGGGCAAACGAATCCATCTGTACCTTCCGTAGGGTGTTGCGAAGGTCGTGAGTACGCTGGACTCAGGGGAAAGGACACAGTGCCAGTATCCCGACTTGAGGTCAACTGTCGAGAATACTTTTGCTTTTGAGAGCTCCGGGAGTATGTCCTCAAGTACAGGAAGTTGATACCTTTCTCTCTTCAGGGCAGTGTTAAGTGGCCTGGGGTCGATACAGATTCTCAGCGCTCCAGATTTCTTCACAGCCACGACAAGACTGCTAACCCATGGAGTGGGTTCATCGATTGGAGCTATGACCTCCAATTGCTGTAGTCGATCCAGTTCTTTCCTCAGTTTCTCTTTGAGTGACGTTGGGACACGGCGTGGAGGTGCGACGACGGGAGTTGCGCCTTGTTCGACTTCGAGGTGAACTGTTCCTGGTAGTGCTCCTAGCTCTCTTTGGAACACCTCTGGGTAGGCCGCTACTATTTCGTCAGCCGCTCTTAACCTTTGCCCTTGATCGTTCAGGTGGTTTTGCGATCGTGAAGTTTTGAGTGTTGACAGTAATTAGGCCCATCTGTTGAGCTGCCTTTGCTCCAATGAGTGGGGTCAGTTGTCTATCAACGACAAGGAATTCCACCGAGAACTTCTTCTTATTCTTTGGATTGTGAAGAATTAATCGACAGGAACCCAGTGGCTTTAGTGTTGTGTCGTTCCACATTTGTAGTGTCTTTGTGGTGGGCTCAAGCTTCTAATCAGCCACAAGATCGGCGGAAATGACAGTCACCGAGGCGCCGCTGTCTACTTGAAATTTCACTTCTGCCTTGCCCACAAGCATCTCAGTGTAGATTACTCTTGGGTAATCATGTTCTTGTGTAACAGCGTGTATCATGTCCGGTCGTGCAACAATGCTTGTAATGTACTCCATGTCGCTGTCATCGGAGGATTCATCTCTCAAGTTGTACACTTTTCTGGTCGGAGTAGTGCAGGTTGTTGCGAAGTGATTTCTGCCACCGCACTTCGTACATTTCGCGCCCCACGCTGGACACTTTCCTTTTTCGAAAGGATGTACTTTGCCACAAAATTTACAGGTCTTCGTCTTCCCCGCGCGGCTTTTCCTAGACTTGTCATCACGGCGGCTGGAAGGCGGGTGTTTATCTTGCACAGCGTGAACATGTTCGTTCTGAGCGCCCGAGATCGTTTTCAATTGCGACTTTGTTGCCTCAGAACTCTTGCAAAGATCGATACACTTCGCCAGGGTGAGACTCCGTTCTTGTAGAAGCCGTTTGCGAGTGCGGTGATCTTGAATGCCCAGGACGATCCTGTCGCGAATGATCGAATCACGCATGCAGTCACAAAAATTGCATGTTTTCGCTAGTGTGCGAAGGGCGGTGACATAAGCATCAATGCTTTCGTTTTTCTGTTGACTTCTGGAGTTGAAAGTGTATCTTTCAAAGGTTTCGTTCAGTTCGCCGATGGTGAATTCGTCAAACTTTTGTATTATCTTTGCCAGGTCATGTCTATCGTCTGGAGTGTCGAATTGGAAGCCGTTAAAAATCTTTAACGCATCAACACCGATACAGTGGAGAAACAATGCGACTTTGTACGCCAGCGGTTTCAGCTCGAGTTGAGCAATGACCATGTAGTTGCCCCACATTTGTTTCCATACTTTCCAGTTGTCCGCCACATTCCCAGTCGTAACTAGTTTTCCAGGAGGCATTATCCCGGCCATCGCGCCAAAAGGCGGGTGTTGCACAACTCCCAGTTGTGTTAGGGTCTGTTGCGAAGAGCCAGGTGGTGGCGCTTCAGGCGCCGTTTCTGAGTCGGACATTACTACACCAACTGTTTTCGACTCCGTAAGTGGTAGGGGGAGGATTCGTTATCCTATTTCGCTGCCACCATGTTTCAAGATCCGTTTTTATCAACCATTCAGTAGCATACAGCGTTGTAAGACAATACAGATGAAACTCGATCTCAGTCTAGTTAGACATTGATGGCGCATGTAATCACGTACATATTGTAACAAGGGGTGTGGCTCAATAACGCTTTCTGATTGGTCAAATGGGTCACGTGGTACAAAATACTGCTCTGTGATTGGTTGCTGCCCATAGGAGCCCCCTGTAGTTCTAACCGATTTACAGACCCCCGGCAAACCTCTCTCAGATCCATTTCAAATCTTTTGCGCGTGCGGAGAAACGCTCGCCTTGTAGCGCTAATAATATGACGAGGGCTTGCTTGTAAGTTATACGAATAATTGAAGCCACAGGTCACAGGGATTAAGAGGTACTATCAGCGCATCACAATTGACGCCAAAAAATTATAAACGATTCTATTCACTAACCTGAGAAATTGCATTGTTAGTCAAAATCCACACCCATTCTCTGATCATGTCCAGTCGTTCCGCTTGTTCCAGTACTTGTGGTACATAATCAGCTGGGCAGCTTAACAGTATCACGCGTGCACCTTTCTCCCTCAGATTTAGAAGGTTTTTTGTAGCATTTACTTTATAGCTTCCAGCTGTGACTGTAAAGTGCTCAACTCCCAGTATTTCCCACTTTTCTTTTGTAGCAAACTCTATGAATTGGCTCAATGCATTCATGTCTGAAATATCAAATTATAAGGAATGAACTTTGGTATCTTTTATTAAGATGCGAGCCACCAAGTTTCAATTGATTGGCAGATTGTGACGTTTAGTGCCGACCAAATTCGCGGAAGACAGGCAGGCGTATTGGTAAGTCATTTGTGACAAAATTCCAGTTAGATATTGGAGTCCGTGGGCAACCTGTCCTGGACTAGGTATTGACTTGAGGGTGTCACAGATGTAATGGCTTTTGCGGTTAACGTTTAAAATTTAGGCCATTTTACGGCTAACCGTCAATTTCTTTCCGACGTGGTCGACGGAAAAAACATTACGGTTAATCTATTTTTAAACTGACGGTCAAAATTTGCCAATGTTTTTACGCCTGACTGCTGATGGGTTGACTACATTATGACCCTCTGGCTAGGGATATGGTTGGGTGGTGCCTAACACGCCGTTCATTGTGTTCAAGTGAAAAAAAATGGCTTACCGTAAAGTGTGCTTGCTGTTAAGATCCCCATTCTTTTCCACTTGTGGTGAGCAATTAATTCCTTCATCGCAAGACTCATTTTTATATCATCAGGAGACATGCGCAGCAAGTAACTGTAACTACGAAAATTGAAGAAAAAATCTGGATCCGTGGCAGTGGCGCTAATCTGGGGAATTTGCAACTTAGAACATAATGAATGCGTCGCTTTCACAGCAACTGAAGTCTTTGGACCAATGATTGCAATCACTCCCTCGTTGATCAGCTGATTTACTAAACAAGGGAAGGAAGTGTAAAATTATGAGTTTATAAGTGGCACAAAGGTTTTTTTTTATTCATTCAACATCTTGTCTTGAGCTTCAAGAACGTTGAACTGTTCAAAAACACCGTGATTTACCGGCTTTATTGGTTGTTAATGACTCCTGTGAGACTACTCGGTTCTAGCGGCCTGAAAGCAAGATGTCGGGCCTGTCATCGTGCTGTTTAAGCGTTTGCGCATGCGCAAACGTTTGGCCGCTATGTTCACATAACTTCCTCTGACTTAGCCTGCAGAACCTTAATTTTTTGCGTTCCACAGGCGAACGGAGACAAGCGCTAGGCGAGTGTGAAATGCAAGTCGCGCGCGAGGGGAGTCCTCCTCCGTTTGACTGAAAAATGCTATTCTGCAGGCTACCTTTGACTTGAACCGAAAATGTATGGCGCTAAGAAGGATTCGCAATCCCTGGCGCACCGAAACTCTCAAGGGTCGGGAGACAATGCATACAATTCTTTTCTCTTTTGCGAGACATTGAAGTTGGAGGTACAATAAGGCAGATTTTTTTCAGTAACCCTACTATGGATGATCATGGCATCCACTGAAAAAAAAAGTTAAGATTTTTTTTTGTTCGGAATGCATTAATTTTCATCCATAAAAATTTAAATATGACTTAAAATGGGCCACCCGATGAAACACCGCGTTCAACCTTTCACGAACAGCCAGATAATTTTGTAATTGCATTCACACAGTAGGAAAGCAAATTACAAATGTTCCATTTTACAGTTGTGTGCTTGGTTGCCAAGGCTTTGGACAGGCTAAGGTTGACCTTGTTTTGATACAAACCTTGCTGCTTTCAAATGCAAATTACTTTGCTATCATGCTAACTTAATACTGGTCTCTATCACAACAAGATCACCTTCAGCCACACTCTAAATCAAAGGCTTGGCAACTAAGTACACAACTATTACTGAAGCCAAAGAAGGAGAGAAAAAACAGCATAAATATTGTGCGAAAATTAAGCATTGTAGAAATTTGAGATAATTTGTTGGCATTCAAAAATTTAATAATCTCTCTGAAGAACACATGTTTCATCCACAATATATTGCTTTTACCATCATGATAGATGAGGAAAAATTTTGATTGAACAACGTGCCATTTGCCAAAAGCCACGTTTTAAGAAAGTGAAGTTTAAATTGGAGGACGCTTTTTAATATTTAACGATAAAATTAACTTTTCATTTTGATGAGGTGCACGAGTATTTATTTCAGTTTCTAAAAATGAGGATGGTAATCAATTTTAATTATACTTTTTCGCGTTTGTGAGGGAAAAAATTGTCACTATTTATTATAGATTAGAGTGTGATATGTCACGCTGTTTCAATGAGCGCCAAAGAATTGTTTCGCATTGACACATCTACCACATCCATTTCTTGTAAATTAACGGTTAGCCCTTTAAAAAGGGAAATACCGTTAGAGAAATGAGAAATGTAAAGACTTAACGGTATTTAGGTAACCTCAGACGGTCTTTTTCTCGTCGAAAGAAGACTTCGGATCTGTTAAAATTTTATGATCTGGGGTGAAGCACTTGAACAGGGTAAACAGGGTTGTTCCAGCTTACCTTTATAAGTATTCTCAAACGAATTATCTGCAGCCGCATATCGTATCGAACAGTTAAGAGTGATATTGGAGAGCCATCCCTCTTTATTCACGGTGTCGATTGCAAACCTTAAAATCTTTTCGTCTAAATCTGTGTTGTTCTTGGGGAAAATAGCACCTAAAATGCAAATACATGTATAAACTTGTTGTTAACCGCCGACTGGCCAGGTTAACTGAAACATTTCCCTTCAGACGATTTAATTTAACAAACCATACTCATTAGAGAGTTTCATTCGCTTACCTAATTTGAAAACTTGCCCTCCTTTCACTGGAAGAAGACGAAAGCAAACAAAGAAAGCGAGGAAAGTAACAAACACCAGATTTGTGCAAGACATTTTTCGCCGTTGGACATTTGTAAAACTGAAGGCCCTTCGAAACCTCAACGCTGTATTTAATTCTCCTGTTCCTTTTTGATTCGTTGGTTGCAATTGTGTTTATTCATTTGTATGTCGTATGCAAATGTTTTCTTTTTTTCTTAGGGCGATAAATGGTTCTAAATCAATCAAACTTGGCAAGTCCTTGTACAGGCCAAGGGGCTTTCCACAAAGCTCTTTGGGATGATAAATCATTAAATAGACACGAAATGCAATCAACGCGTTCTGATGGCAATTTCATTCTTCTTTGATAATCTACAATTGCCATCACTACGGTACAAATAGTGATTTGGGTTTTTAACAAATTATCTTGAATTATAATGTCATGTCACGAAATTGTCTGAACCGCGCGAAGGTCAAAATGTTTGCAGAGTAGGTTTCTCCAATCGCATTACCCTACTGACTTATTTCATGGCGTAAGTTTAAAATGTTTTAAGTCGTATTCTCTATATCTCCTCACGCAAATGTTTCGATTTTCACGTGAACTGTAAAATCACAAACGTAGTGAGTAGATGGCTTTTGCTTGTCGTATATTTTCCTATGTAGAATAAAGAGGCCTCCATACCATAACTTTTCGCGAACGAAACGTATTCGGTAAAACCTTTTACACAGACTCAAAGGCAACTCAAGTTACCCACTTTGTGTTGTCTAGAATGTGCGCACCTTAATTTTGTAAGGTTCGCGCCGATTATCATACACTTCTCACGACCGTGATAAAATAAAACTGATAAAAATGTAAAAAATGTATTTATAAATTGGCTTCTAGTGTTCCGTTTTAAAAAGATCTCTTTATGGAAATGAAGTTAGTTCCTAATCTGATCAAAATTGTTTACGTGAAACTTCTCCATTCTTCATTTAACAAAGCGTTTCTGAAAATAACGGCTTTAATCTTTCGAATAATTTATGGTATCGTCATAATAGCGAAGATTATTACTTATTGAGAGTCTGAAGCAGGTGACAGTTACCGCTGTCAAACTTGAAAAATGGGCAATAACATTTTTAAAAACATTGAATAGTCTGGACGATTTTGCAGAATAGTGAAAATCAATTGAAGCCTTTTAAAACATTTTTTCTTACTTTGTCTAAATTACACTAATTTTGTTTATCAAAACTATTGGATGAGGTAGGAAAGATGTCTTGTGTTTGTATCAATTAAGCGAGCTGGCGAAGCTCGGAGCAAATAATTTAAGTGACGCAAGGCATTACCAATTCACCATATCCTATTAGGAAAATGTTCTAGACATTCTGTCATTCGATTAGCCGACTTTGATTAGTGTCATATGACTCTGGACGGATCACGAAAATAATTTTATTTGAGGTTTTTAAATATTGCGAAGGTGACAGACTAAATACGCAGAAATGTGCGTGGACATAAACGAAAACAATTACTTTGTATCCCCGTTCTTAAAGCTAGTCGTTCTTACTAACCGTCCGCGTCCGACCCGCGAGGACGTGGGAACGAGAATAAGCATTTTACGGAACTGCACGCATGAGCAGAAACTTACTCCCTTTATTTATTTCAAGAACTCGGGTTGTGAAGCCAAGCCACCAGTCGCGAATTTATGTCAGTTATTTCTATTGTCATAATTTCAAAATATCTATATTCCATAATCAAACAGTAAATGGTATAAATTTGTTCTGTTTTTTGTTTTGTCTTGTTCTTTGTTTTTAATTAAAATGCCTGTCACCTTAATCTCTTACTGCTCTACACTAAGGTTGGACACGCCAGACTCCTGCTGAGAACAACTTTTCCTGGGTTTGCCGACTCAAAGGACTTCTGCGAATCGCAATAAAAATGGAATTCCGAACAGTGCCTTCACCGCTTTTCGCTAAATTCCATGGTTTTCCATTTAACCTGGAAACTGATTTTGTAGTATTTTCTAATGTGCAACAGTCTCTTGAGACTCATTCCTCATAAGCCTTCGCTGCTATCGAGTGCCAAATACTTGAGGCAAAACGTAAAAAATGTGGAAAAGCCCTAAATTATCGGAGAAACGACTGGCACAAGCTGCTCGATGGCCGACGCAATTTATTATGCAAATTATCAACAGCTAGAAGGGGTGGTCAGAATGAAAACAACTTAGCCTTCGATTTAATGGGAATCTAAGTTAGACCATACCAGGTTTATCCCGTCCGAAAGGTATTCTGAAACATTGGACACATAACTTGGAACGCAGAGGTTTGCTTGAAACAGCCTCATAAAGAGCGTTTTAAGAAATTATATTTGGTTCGGAGTATTTGCATAAATAATTACTTTAAGTACAATATAGGAGGTTTAAGCATACAATCTTTTATTTGACACCATTTCCTATGTAAATCAGTAAAACACACATGTTACACAAAGCCTTGGTAAGCGTCTGATTAAAGAAAGCTGTTCCAGTTACATCTGATTCAATTCCTACACGAGTTTGTTCTTTCCAATAATTGATTTAACCAATTTCCTACAGAAAATAAAATTCAACATAAAAATACACAAAATATCATTATTCCTGTGAGGAGAATGAAATGTTTATTCGATTCAAAAATAGAATGAAAACTTGTATATAACATGAGGCAGTTGAGAAATGCAAGTTTCATCTTCGAGTATTTAAAGAGTGTGTATTACCCTCCAATGACTGCAAAATCACATACATTTCAACAGCAGAACAAGTATTTCGGAGCAACCTAAAATACAAATCAATGTGGTTGTAGTTGTTTTTCTCATAATTTTTGAAGAAAGAGTCAGAGATGACCACCTGCCTACTCTTCCTGTCATGAGGTTTTAGCAATCAATCAAAAATATACCAAAAGTGCTATGAGACAATTTTAGACGGCTGAAAGGATGCAGCAGTGAATTACAACATTTTCGGTGGTTAGTTCACGCTGATACCATAATGATAATAAATCTTATGTTGAATTCTAAGCAATCTTATTCTACTTCTTTATAACAAAGTTAGGCATACACTGTGTATCTCTTTAAAAGAGGCCTTTTTTGATGGATACCACATTTAACAAACAAAGATATCTCCACATAGAACACAGTTTAACTATGAATGGTGAAGAACAGAGAAACTACTGCTTTGTAATATAACATTACTAAGGACATATTCTGTCTAAATGTATTTTCAGAGAATAATTTTTTATTTCTCTGACTTTGTGTGAACTATTTCATTGCAATCTCTAAAAGTTGAACTTTATGGTTGACTAACACAAATTTTATTTTAAGTCTCTAAATGCTTGAGTTGCTACCTCTTAAATATTATTAAAACAAGAAAACTACAATAATAAAATTTTCTAGAAGGAAAAACCTGTTTGCAATATTTGTGACTTATCAAAGTCATCACATACTGATAATTACCCAGAAAGAAACTAATATTTTGTTAAAATTAGCATTAGGTCAGTCTTTCCTTTCAGTTATTTTGAAAATAAACCATGGTTCCTAAAAACTTTTCTGAGTAAAAATTTTAAGTGAACCAGTTTCTTGAAACGTGAACTTTAGCACTATCAATCATACTCTCCTTCTGAACAACACAGCAGTCACATGTCTGTGCATGAGCAGCAGTCACATGTCTGTGCATGAGCAGCAGTCACATGTCTGTGCATGAGCAAACACTTTATTGACTAGATGGCTTGCTTTCAGGCTGTCAGAACCAAGTTGTCTCACAAACTACAAGTAACTACATGAGCCAATGGGTCACAGAATTTTAGATGCATACAACTTTTTTAGTAAAGCTCAAAACAGAATGATAAGTCAGCAAGATTCTTGTACTTGAAAAATCTTTGTGTTCAAAAAGTTTGAGCTTTTCTTTTTTCTACTTTGGTTTCCTTTCACAAATTTATATGAACATATTAATTTTCTCTCTCTCATGTTGCCAGACAGTAGTTGTTTCTTATATTTTCCATAGAAATTTTGCACAGGGCATTGATGCCCAGGCACCAAAAATGGATTTCCTTTTAAATAACTACACTTGACTGCTGTATCCTTCTGAACAAACTTTAACTCCTACTGATCAGTGGATATGTCTCATAATTAAAACTAATAAATAATATATCACATAATAAATTATTCTGTTTTTGTACTTGCCCTATGGGCAGCTCACCCTATAATCTCTCATTACAGGTCACATAATTATTTGATGAGTGGTTTACTAGTAACTGATTGAAATAAAAATGATTTCCAGTGACAGGCTTACATGATTCTTAGACAATGGATGTACATTCAGGCATATTCTCCAAACATTTCCTAAGGCGTTGACGAGGAGAATTGTTTGACAATCAAGAACTTCTTTATGTGGTGATCACTTCCCTTATTCTTATGACCATAATGTTTGATCCAGGTGTAATATTGTAAAGAGAAATTAGATGCTGATCACTCTCAGGGGTCAAAGGGTTAGGTTAGGGAACAACAATCATCTTTAATTGGTCAAAGTTGGATCAACTTAAAAAGTTTTCATTATTGAGTTACTGTTCCCAAATGATTGCGTGTTTTCAGGGATTCACATCAATGTGAGAATCTAGTTTATAAACTTTACTTTTTGTTCACAAGGATGTTAACAGCAAACCTGGGTCTTATCTGCTTATCTTGAAATGATTTATCAAAAAAGAAATGATAACAGAATTGTTTCACCACGAAAATGATTTTATAACAGAATACAAAAGCACCCAGCAATTATACTGAAAATTTATTCACCTCTTGCTCATTGAATATTTTGGAATAGTCCCTTCCACTTAGTCTTGGGTATCATTCAACAATATTCACTTCACCTTTGACAAATAACTGTTAAATAATAATTGAATCAGCTTGAAGGATTCTTGTTTTGCCCCTGTTGTTCTTAATTTCAAACTTAACCTTTCACCTCCCCTGAGTGACCAAGAGAGAATTTCTCCTTACAATGCTAATACCATATCAGGCAGACAAGTGATGAGAATGGAGAAAAATATCAATTAAGAAACTATCTGTTGATTCAATACCAAATTCCCATAAGGAAAATCATAAGAATTGCATGGCAGACACAGAGGAGAAGTACCAACTAAATGAGATCTTGGGAATGAAAGGATTAAATGATACATTCTTAATTAACATCCTTTACCAGGGTCTCAATGGGGTTAACTGTTAGCAGTAAAATGGCAAAACAGGTTAGCCATTAGGCACAAATCTTGACAACTTTAACTGTTAATCAAAAAAGAAAAGTTAACTGTAAAAATTGTCCTTTTAATCTTAACAGAAAGAAATTAACCATTAGTTGTACAATGACCAAATTTTTAACTGTTAGCCACAGAAGCCATCACCACACTGAGATCTTCCTTCACTTGAAAACTAATCACTGTCACTTAAAATTAGTCTCACTGTCAATACCAGTTTGTCCAAATATGAAATAATTATCATATGATGGGGAATGCCATCTCAAAAATTGTTACACTACAATTATACTGAAATTATTGCAAGAAATTAATTCTCAACTTTGACGTCTTCTAAAGAAATTGAACTAGGGTCAAACTTTTCCCCTGTGATCCTCTCATACATATCCATGATATCTTCGCAGACAGTTTCAAAATGAGTAGTAGCATCGTAAGACTTCGAAATGAATATCTGATGAAATAAATGGCAAAAAAGGGTAAGTCCAAATTATACATCTTTGAGAGACATGGTGAAATACTGGTTACTGCAGAACAGGGGTTTTAACAAAATTTTTCCATGAGTAACTGCCAATGGTGTAATAGATGGCTGTGGCCACTAAAGGAGCCAAAACATCACGGCCTGCTCCTGAGGTCAACAAACAGCAGTGGGAGGTCTTATTGGCAGCAGTACACCACCAGTAACCACCTTTCATTGAAACCTCTGGTATTGGGCTCAGGATTTTAAATTTTTAAGTTCAAGCCTATGCTTTTTAAGTTTTACAAGTTACTTTCCTCCCACAGTCAAGAGGTGACATCTATACTTGAGCCAAGAGGCTCCACCAACTGGAGCTCCTCTTAGTTTCTAGAGCAAGGGTATGGTTACTTTTCCTAAATGGGATACCAGTCCATCACCGGTTACCCTACAGCATTTTGTAAGGCCTCCCTGACAATAATCTGGTACTCATCTATATTCCTGAGTGGAGAGAAGCACTGTAAGTCGAAGTAAAGTGTCTTGCCTTGGGACGCAACTCCATAACCTGACCTGGTCTCAAACCTAGCCTTCAGTTCAGCTGTAATTTTGGCAGGCATGTACTAAGCATTGTCTTGGTGAAAATTATAACTGCCATATTTGATTTTTGGAGCAGCTGAAGACTGGGAAGAAAAAGAAATTTGTACCCCCCCCCCCCCCCAACACACAGACTGTAACTCCAAATCAAACATGGTGGGTTAAATAAATGATTGTGAACTTCTTAAAATTACCTAACCCTAGTAAGACACCTGCACTGCAGGCTGTCTCAAACCCAAAACTCTCGATCAGGGGTCTGGTAATAAACTTTAGATCAGCACTTGTTTCACACAGTGCTTCTTCACAACTGCATATTAAATGAGTAACAGAAAACTACCAGGAAGGAAATTCAACTAATTCTTGTAACTGCAATGGACAACAATTTCATCCCAGAAATATAGCAATACTCTAAAGACCTACATGTAGGAACAGCAATTTCATTTGAAACATTTTCTACTTTTGCATTGCCTGTCGCCAAATATCAGTCAGCAATTTTGGGAAGCAATATAACACTAATACATGCTTTGGACTGTTTAACCAAAATAATGAAACAAACAAGTGCAAATTTTAAAGTAAAAGCATATCATTGTGACAATAAATGATTCATGTACATGCTGGAATGCAACACGACTGATCACGATATTTTTCTTCCTGCTAAAAGGTCAAGTGAGATATTAAACTCTGTTTACTTTGGTTTACTGCTGTAACAATTATTACTAACAGTAACACTGATATATACATTATATATACAAGAGCCAGCTACAGGAGCAAAGTCCAAAAGTCTACTTTTGAAAAAAAAAAAATTGCAGTTACTAACCAAATGTTTACTAACTGACGATGTTAAATATTTTATTCTGCGCAATAACTTGTTTAAATAATGAGCAACTGCAAAGACATTGGCCATGGAAAAAAAACACAGTTACAAAAGCAGTGTGTTTATAGCCTGTTCTCTTTTAAACACAAACTAGTTTGTAAAGTGCTTACAACACATTAAGATGGTCAAATGCTTCTAGGCTGTAATGTCCTCTAGATGTTTATTACTCCTAAGAGTTTAGGGTTAAATTGTATCTTTAATGAAGCAAGAGAACAGTCCATAAGAAGAACTGGAGGCATAATGACTACATACCTTACTTTCTTTACCATCATCTTTAGGCATGTACATGTCACTGATCCATACAAACTTCTTGTCAATCTTGCCAAGAAGATTCAAGCCAGGCTGTAACTCGGACGAAGGGTCATTCGTCTCAATTTTGGTGCTAACAATGGCCAAATATTTAGCTCTTGGGGTGACTGAGTTGGTGTGAGACATACAGCACACATAGATATCTGGTAGAAATGGGTAAAAAATTTTTTAAAAAAATCGGTAATGTCTCAGGAGTCAGACACTTGAGAAAATTTCTCACAAAATTGGATCCTTGATGATTAGGAAATTGAAATATATAGAATATCACCCATAAAAACATGATATTAGTTAAATTTGGTTGCTGCCAATAAAAATATGGAAGATAAATAGAAATTTAAAGTTAGAATGAAAAGGAAGTGGTTGAATCACTAGTCTCAGTTGTCCCAGGACTCAAAGTTAACAGCCCATCAGAAAATAGGCAAAAAGATAGGTATCAATTTATATATATATACACACACACATGTAAAATGGAAAGATAAACATTAAAACTGTGCTTTAAATTTGAACTGAGGGTTTTGAATCTAGACTTGACAGCACATAAGCTCCCCACAAAGAAATATGAGAGTCCTGCTCGACAAAAAAGTTTCTTAAACCAGAGGTTGCACCAAATATTGAATGGACCTTTCCCTGACACAATCTAGGGTAAATATGAATTCCCTAAACTATCTGTGAAGCTTTCTTAATCTTAGCCCTGAGAACAATATCTCCTTGTTGAATCTTTTATATCTATTTTTGAGGGTAGTAATGAGTGGTCCTGGTTCCTCTTCACACACAGATAATAGAAATATTCCTGCTTTGCTTATATTATACTTTGAACAACATTTCACAAATCCAAAACTTGAAATGGGAAATTCAACTCTCTCCTCTGGTGCGTAAAGTTTCAAAGAAATCTTGAGGTTTTCATGAAATGAAAGAAAAAATACAGAAGGCAAATCACCTCTTTGGTTAGTTCATAAATTCACAGATCAAGCTTGCCTTCCTGTAAAGACAAATTTTGGCCTTCATTACCACTCACATAGGAACCCCTTGCCACCCTCAACAATATTTTTATTTTTTCTTCAAACATACTGATATTATGAGGAAAAGTCTTGTTTGAGCACTCTTAATGTAAAAAGGATAAAAAACTGTATGACACTAGTATTTCAACAATATTTAGTAAAGGAGCAGGCGATAACAACGACGACTAAAGCTTTGTGATAATGTTTACTAATCATGGACAGGTGTCTGTATCTTGTTAATATTAATAACTTCATGCAAATCGATTCGAAAGTCATTTAAATTTTTGAAATTTTCCATTTAGGAGGAGACCTGTGACTTAAACCTGAAACAAATAGATTTTGCTGGTAAAACGAACATTAATGGATTTCCAAAACATAAAATGCCGATAATTAGGTTCCCGTCGAAACCACATTATCTTAACTTTATTTGTATGTACACAAACTCATCCAGGTTATCATCTTTAAACAAAAACATGGCGGACAGCTGTATGACCCTAGTTGATAATCAGGAAATCGAATCACTTTCTGAAAGGTTTATGACACCCGAAATTGAGATAACTGCTGTAATTGTAAGGAATTTATCGTCTGTCGAACGAAAAGTCTTATGCGCAGTGATGGAAGTTGTATCTCCGCTTACCAGTGATTTAAGTTAATACAAGCAAGGATGGTAATAAAGCGATAAAGATATCAAACTTACCTGATTTTCGGCCAACTTGATTTTGGGGAATGATCAACTGGCAGGATTTTGCATCGTTTGTATTAGGAATTGGGTGAGACAGAATACAAATGCACCGAACAACTTGTCCTATCTTCTCCACTCTCTCGGAGAAGTACGAAGGATCGGCGATAACAGCTTTCGTTTTTGCAACCTCTCCTTCCGACTTCACTCCACAGACTACGCCGTTCTCCATGACAATTTCTTCCACTGGTTTATTCAACATGTATGTACCGCCATAAACTGCCGACAATCTGGCAAACCCTTGAGGCAATTCGCCAAGCCCGTAGAGAGGATACAAATAGGGGCTATGACCGTAGCGAGACAGAGAATCATAGTACAGCTTTATGCGCTGTAGAGGCTCCCCACACGGCTTTGTTTTGTACTCATCATCGAGATACAGAGCGATGGCATGGCCTGTGAAGTCCTGAGTGTTCTGATCAAGACCGTACTTGGAATAAACATCTTTCATAGTCGAAGTCTTCGGGTCGATGCCTTCCCAAGTAGTTGGGTCTTCTACGTTGTACTTCAGAACAAAAAGAAGGAACGATCGAAATCGTCGTTTCTCAAAGATTCCCATCAGACTGGAGGAGAGAGCTTCCTTGTCATTCGCAGGAACCTTGTAGACGCTTCCACCGCGGAAAACATAGCTTCCTTCAATCTGCTTGAATTCCAAGTAACGCGTTACTTTAGTATGAACCAGCAACTTGACAAGACCACCATCTGCCATCAAAAACTTGGGAATCAAGTCGACATTCCAGTCCCGACTATTACCGAAGCTGTCGCCCGGGCCTTCGGATTCTTTAAATCTCTTGAACAACTCATCAAGAGGATGCATGGAAGTGCTTTCTCCACCGTAGTAAGAGTTGCGATCCATATGAAGAACCTTTTTCCCGTTTACGGACAACAGACCACTCAAAATACATTCCTTGAGTCCTGTACCAAGGATAACATAATCGTATTCCTGGTCCATGATTAGGAAACTATTGGAAAAGAGATCAAAGGGCGATTACTCCGATATTCTAGTAAAATGTTAAAATGTTAAAATGAATGGGTGTTCCACTGGTTGAATAAAAAAGATTTCACTATCTCAGGAGATTTTTCATTGGATGAAAGAAAAAGTGACCAATTAGAGATCTTGTAAGATAATATCTCGTTCCTCATTAACCGCTGGATAGTATAAGTTAGGGCTCATCATATATTACTTACACTTGTGATTGGATAACCCCTCGTCCGATTCACCAATCGTAGCTCTTCTGACATGGGCAACACGTTTCAGATGAAATTGACCAACACTGAATTCATAAAAATTGTTCGTTCGACTGAAATCAGACATATACGAGAATTGTCCTTAGCCATTACAAGCATTAAAATCAGCTTAAAATCTTTCAGCCGTGAGAAGGATTTGTCTACATCTCATTACGGAATTTACATCATGTGTGGTGAGTATGTTTTGTTTTTTTTTAAGGAAAACAATTGAGTTTATACTGTCGATATTCTTACTGATACAGAGAAGTTTTTACTAGGTTTATGATAAATACTTAAGGCTTAAGTCTGAATCGTCATGTGTAGAGTATCCTGTAAAGCCAGCTCCATTCTATAAGTACTGTTCAATTTCTTTACAGGCATATTTGCATATATAAACTTCTGCGTTCCTCGAAAACGTCAATACATTCTGGAACTCTTGATCAGTGGTCTTCAGCGACTCGAGTATCGAGGCTACGACTCTGCAGGTTTGTGCTTTATATTAGTCGTAAAATGGTTTTCTCTACATTTTATAAACTGAAGGACTAACTGATTTTAAACATTTCAGGGGTGGCCTACGATGGAGTTGGAGAAATGAGGTAACTCTTGCATCAGTTTTAGAATTTCCCGCTTCAGTTGTGTATTGCGAAAATTTCTTGCAATGATTGGATTGTTGTGGTGGCAACCGTTAGTAAAGCACTCGGAGGCACGGATTCTGTGCGATCAAGCTTAACTAAATCGAGCAAATTTCTGTCTACTGAAAGAGGCTGAGTTAAGTCTACGAACAGACAGTTTTGCTACCCTCAGGTACTTTGCAACTGTTGAAGAATTAAACTGTACTTTGCAGTACAAATTTCCCTTCATGTTTATTCATGACCACGGGATTGCCAACGTGGATCTCTTCGTCCGATCAAAGACGACTGCACTCCTTTTACTAGTAATTCGAAGTTTCATTGTGCGAGTTTGTCCATTTAGTCTATCTTTTCCGGGAATTTTAGGAAGTCACCTGAACGTCCTCTATATTAAATTACACCTTTTAAGTTATTAATAGTTGTGACGTGGATATTCAATACAAGAATCTCTAAATCTTCAAGCGAATGATCCTGAAGTGTTAAACTTTACAGCATCTTATATCTGTTGCTGATTGTTTTTAGATTGAATGCATTTTTGCGCACCGTAATGGTTTGTTTTTTTGTGTTTTGAGAGCCAGATGAAGGAGGTCTATAAATTTGATCAATTAATTATATTGAGGGTTTCTTGACTGACATAGGCTGAGATTTTCTTGACTTGCAATCAAGCTTGAGCGGTTAGATGTTTGATGCCTCTTTTGTTCATGGGAGGCAGTAGTTTTTTAAAATAAATTCATGATTTGAGTTCAGAGGTCAAAGTAACATTTCTGCATAGCCCTACAATTCACTGTGGAGAAAGAAAATGAATGGTGAAAACAATAAATTGCCTTTGAGACTACTGATCTATTTTACAACAGTATGAGGTTGTGCAGAAGTCTTATCAAGGTCAATGTTGTTATAGGTGTGGCCGTTGAAAACTGATTTCAAATTGATGAAATAATTGTGGGACTATCACACATTAACCCATAAATAACAAATGTTGACCTATGCTGAAATGTCTAGAACAGCTTTCTTCTAAAATTTCTAGGTCAACATTCTCTTCTGCAGTCCAGCAATGATTTATTTCATTACTTGCTGCCAGAAGCAAAGTCGTGCAGTTCTGAGTGAAATCATCAAAAACATTTGTTGGATTCCCTAACCAAGGGAAGCAACATTCTATGTGATTCTTTTTCTGATTATTATAAGGTTAAAATGAAAAAAGAGGAAAGAAGAAGAGAAAAGAAAATCTTTCTCAGCTTAAAAATTAGCTAAGTATATGCTCACTAAGATGCCAATTAGTAAGTAAACTTTGGTCAATTGTTGACGAGATCTTTGCATTCAGCAAAATAGAAAGAAGAATTTAAGCCTGTCATTAAACTTCTTACCATATTTCTTACTTATAGGATTGTGAAGAAGAGAGGGAAAGTTGCTGCACTTCAGCAAGAAATCCAAGGTACTGCATTTTAAAAGATTCAGTGGCAAAATGTGCTTATTAACCCTTAATACCCTAAAATTGGCATGCACTTTCTCCACTCTGTTCTATATATATTTTTAATGCTACAAGACCTTTTATGGTCAGCGATCATTTCCTTTATTTCCATGATCATAATGATTTTTATTCAATGGTGACTGAATACTGTAAGGAGAAGTTGGATGCTTGTCATTCATGGGGGTTAACCCTTTAACTCCTAAGATCTCATTTGTAATTCTCCTTACTGTCTGCTATACAGTTCTTGTGATGTTAGTTCGGAGAATTTGGTATTGGATCAACTTAAAATCCCCCAACTGATATTTATCTTTATTCTCATCACTTTTCTGCTTGCAGATATTGTATTGTTATTGTAAGGAGAAATTCTGTCTTGGTCTTTTATGGGAGTTAAAGGGTTAAGGAGTTGAAGGTTGGATAGTAAGTTCACCTCAGCCAAAGTCATCATTAGAGTCAAGCTACTGAGGATTTTGTTAAATTTAAGAGTGAATTGATTTTTCATAATAATTTACAGTAAGTTGTTGTTCTTCTTAGTTCAGAGTGACTTTAGCTTGGATGAGGAGCTCCCAAAGCATTGTGGTATTGCTCACACCCGTTGGGCCACTCATGGTGAACCAAGTGGTGTGAACAGTCATCCTCAAAGATCAGACCCATCCAATGGTGAGCCATATCATGTGATTCACTCATTCATTCATGCTATTTGCCATATTGGTACTTAATCTTTTTAGGTACCCAATTTCCCAAGTTTGGCTATAGAGTATTCCATGGTGTTTTGTTTTTGGCAGTTCAATACATAGGCAATTATGAAAAAAAAAAAAGGGCATTGAATTTTGCTGTTCAAGCACTCTAAACTTCATTGTATTTTTTGGAATATTCTGAACCTCTTAACCCTTTCACTCCAAAGATTTTATCAGTAACTCTCTTTACTATCTTCCATGCAATTCTTATGATGCTAGTTTGGAGAATTTGGCATTGGATCAACTAAAAATCCTATAACTGTTATTTTTCTTTATTCTCATAACTTGTCTGCTTAATATTGCATTGACATTGTTAGGAGAAATTCTCTATTGGTCATTCATGGAAGCTAAAGGGTTAAAATTCTAATATAAACTAGAACAAGCAAAACACATAAAGGGAATAGGTGCTGAATAATTGCCAACATTTACAACCTGATGCAATCCAACTTCAGTATAAAATTGAAATCCTTAGATAATGTTGTTGATCTGGTTTCACATTGTAATCATTTTTCTTTTTCAACATTTGTTGTTTTCTCTTTTTTATAGAATTTGTGGCAGTTCATAATGGCATTATAACCAACTACAAAGATATCAAAAAGTTTTTGGTAAGGTCTAGTCTGAACTAAATTATGAAAAAAAACTGCATTGATAATTTATGGTCTAGTGATTGTCTCTTCTAGATGCCATAAATTTTTTTAAATATATTTACTTAAGAGGATTTAGAGTTTTCCTGTCTGGTGGTCTTTTTTGTTCTGAAAGTCAGTATTGATCACTTTTTTGTTGAATGTTCAGCCAAATGTTGTGATCTGTTTTTAAAACCACTCATGTTTATTAGCATTTGACTAACAAGTTCTCCTCCCTTGTTTTTGATATAAAGACTCTATTCACTAACATGATTGACATGCCCTCTCTTCAAACCCTCAAATATATCCAATGTGTATGCAAGTTGTGCATTTTGTATATGTGGTTAGGATGGATCAATTTTTTTACTGGTTTCTTTTTCTTTTTTTCTTTTATCAGGAGAGCAAAGGATTCCGCTTTGAATCTGAAACAGACACTGAAGTGATACCAAAGCTTGTCAAGTATTTCTATGACAAAACGGTAAATTGGCCTATGAAGAGTTAACACCGTCAGTGCTGTTGTGTTCCTCCTTTATGTAGTTCATCCATTTTAATTGGATTCTAATTGTCCTTGATTATAATTGAAAAAATTTCCAAACCTCCAGATTGTGTGAATTTATCCCAGCCCTTGCAAAGTTTAATTCTCTAGGTAGGCTTATAAGGAGGGGAATCTGGGCAGCCATCTGCCTCATTACTTTGGGATCGCAATCTCCATGGATTTCTGACAAATAAGTTTAACACTATTAAAATTATTGCAATACATGTATTAAAGGGGTAGTTTGATTTTATTTTCTGTACAGAAGAAAGAAGGACAGGAACTAGAATTTAGAGAACTTGTAGAGATGACCATACAACAATTGGTAAGTTGATTCTTTTGCCTCTCCCTTTTTTTTTTCTCTCTCTGCTATTTGCCTTTTAACCCTTTACACCTTAACATCAGTATCGATATTCTCCATACTCTTCTCTATACATTTCCTTTAGTACTGACAAGGAGAATTTGTTAAGCAATCAAAGCTTCTTTAGTTGGCAATCATTTCCTTTATTCCTGGGATCTTAATGAATGATTCTGTTGCAAAGGCATAAACAAACTCCAGAATGACAACACAATGATTTATTAAAAAATAATAACAGAAAGATATTATGGTGAGACACAATCAAAACACTCAAAGATGCCCAGCAAATCCTAAAATCCCAACAACAGACACAGCGCAAACTGCATGATTTTTATCCGTAAAATCACTCAACAGCTGTTACTCTTTGTCTCACAAAAAAGGCATAATGCAAGGTGATGTCACACAAAGTCACACTCTTCTCAACAGATTCAGCCATATTAATGTAAGAAGAAATTAGGTGCTGGTCACTCTCAGGTTTTAAAGGGTTAAACTGATCTATAACAAGACACAAGCTACAATCCTCATGAAAACTGTTGAAACAATTTAATTTGCCATGGTACATTCCCTTTATCAAGGTTGTTAATAGTTCATGTTTGTATCCTCAGGAGGGAGCCTTTGCACTTGCTTTTAAAAGCTCAAAGTTTCCAGGCGAAATTGTGGCCACCAGGTTTGTGTCAAACATTTAGAATAGGGAACCAAATTTCTCACTATCTAGAGTTTTTGTCTTTGTGATAAAGAAATATAGATGGAAAATAAAAGTTCTACTGTACCAATATACAAATATCAAAGAGGAAAGATGAACCAAACAGACATAGAGTGATAAACAATTGTGAAACAAAAGGTGGCTGATATTGAACCATTGATCAGGAATTAATTGAAATAGAAGCAGGTTTTAAGGTGTTGTCTTCAAAGTTCTCTCTAATTGCACCATGGCTGCCATGGGATGGTATATTTTTCAACCTTCTTAATAAATGAACTTAAAGTATCTAGTGAATACTTAAATGACACCAATTTTTCTTTTCCTCTCCTTCTATCTGATTCACCAGTCTGTTTATAACCTGTGTGCATTGAAATACTTCCAGTGAATAAAAACAAGCAAAATTTAATTTACATATTGGGAATTAGATCCTGCTAAATACTTTAAGTTTAACAAACTTCTAACTGCCATTGATATAAGTTTATTAATTTTATGTTAGTTTATCAGTAATAAATCATGATGGTGGTGTAACTTTTTTTCTGTCACAATTGTGTTGTTAGGCGTGGTAGTCCACTGCTTGTGGGGATCAAGAGTGAATTCCCACTAAAGACAGACAGGTTACCTATTGTGTACAGTTCAGGTAAATATGAATCGTTTAGTACAATACAGTGAAAGCTTTGTTATCCGAAAAAGGAAGAAAACACCTAGTAAGCTATTGGCAAAGAAACAGAGTTCATATCAAGTCTGGAGAGGAGTTCCTATCAAGAAATTGAAATCTTGAAATTTTTTATTTTATTGGTGTGCCTGGAAAAGGTATCCAGAGTAGTGAGAAATGCAACTTAATAGATATAAATAGAAAAGGAGGTAGCTCCATTTCAAGTGCTAATTGTAATCAATTTTTTGAATGAGGCATGCATGCGGTTTCTCTTTTTCTCACACATATATTAGGTGATACACATGATGAGGCTGGGGCAACAGACTCGGCTGTTAATGGTTTTGGTTGGTCGAGTTTGGCAACGAACAAAGACAGTCCAATTGAAATTTACTTTGCCTCTGATGCAAGGTTTGTATAATGGCATCAATTAAAGAGAGTCACTATAACAGGACTTATGTTGCTTTGTACACCAACTCTGCTGTTGTTCAATATTGCATGTCCATTGAATCAATAGATTATCTAATTAAAACACATTAGCCAAAGACATATATAAATTGTACATTCAGTTTCACCAGGTAGAGTGTGGCAATACTTTGCTTAACTCCTTCCCCCTGTTTCATTACATACCATTAATCAGGGGACATTGAAAATCAGTTGAAGCAATGATCTAGAAGTGAAGATAAAACTGAATTTGTACCCAAAATATACAAGGTATAAAATTTCTGGATTATTAATGAAAGTATTTAATCCTCAGTGCTGTTATTGAGCATACTAACAGAGTGATCTACTTGGAAGATGATGATGTTGCTGCAGTTTGTAATGGAAGTAAGTGTTAATTGACTTGAAACTTCACTTTTTTTCATTTATTTTAATGAGCACCATATACTGGCAGAGTAAATTTTCATAAATTGTCAATTTTTTCACTGCACTGATTATTAAATAGAAAATTTATTGAGCAAAGGCCAATTTTCTTAAAATGCATAAGTGAATTACCTGACTGTGTGATTAGTTGGAAAGTTAAAACAGAATTTTTTCCTTAACACCCATTGTTACTACCAAAATGAACTTAGGTGCAGGCAGTTGCCGAGCTAGGAAGCCTTTACACTGCAAGATTGATCCATAGATATTGAAATATCATGATCATGGTTTTTGTATTGTGTGCAGATCTTTCAATCCATCGTATAAAGCGTGGAGATGCATCAGAGGAGAATTATTTCAGAGAAGTTCAAACACTTCAAATGGAGTTGCAACAGATCATGAAAGGTACATGTGCAGCTTGTTAACAGCTCTTTTATAGAATGATGTATGTCACTTGAGAACTGTTGCAAATGATTGCATTAATGAATTTAAAAAAGGTTTTAGTAGTGTTGGGAAGATGGCAAGTTATGTATTTGTAAATGGTACAGACTTTTCCTTCGTTAAGTGCTAAATATGCAAGAGCAGAGCTCTGTTATCATTCATGTTCAGGTATAACAGCATCCCCTTCCCCTCACCTCCCCTGGATCCTCTTTACTGGCTCTTCTCAATGAAGAAGAAGCAATGTTTCAATAGCTGACTATTAACAAATCAACTTTGCCTACCCTTAGATAATGCCTGCCTTCACCCCACACCACCCCTACTGGAAATTCCTTCTTAGTAAATCAACATCTTCTATAACAAGCTGGATAAGAATTGATGCTCAGCTTAACCTGAATTAAATGAAAACAACAATTCACTCCAGTGATTGTAACTGTTTTTCTAGTTCAAAAGTTTGAAACCCATTGATGGGGCTCATGGATCTTTTCATGTCAGCATGGAGGTCCTAATGAATGTTTAATTGGTGATATTGAACTACAGTTGGATTTGACTTTCCTTTAGGGAATTACAGTTCCTTTATGCAGAAAGAGATTTTTGAACAGCCAGAAAGTGTTGTGAATACAATGAGAGGAAGAGTCAATTTGGAATCAGGAAGTGGTAAGGACATTTGGGAGGAACCTTGAGTAATGATATCTATTTAGGAGATAAACTTATAGACTTATAATTGCGTTATGAACCAAGCCAGAGATTGGAAAGTGGTTATGAGAAATATCCCAAAAAAATAACAAGACCTGCAGGTAGCCATTCTGACTAAACAGGCTTGGTTAATTAAGGATTTGTGATCAGCAAAAATCTTTTAAGATAGATTTTCACTCAACCTTTGTGGAAGTGTTATTGTTCTCATTTATGACCCTACCCCCTGAGTTCCTCAGAGCATTCAATCCCAAAACTACATATAAATAAAACTTGTGTACAGTTATTAGCCCTTCACCTCCTCACTTCAATGTGCATGTTCTCTATACATTTCCTAAGGTGCGGACAAGGGGGATTTGTTTAAAAATCAAAGATTCCTAGGTTGGCAATCATTTCCTTTATTCTGGTGACATTTATGTGTAGTTAAGGGGTGATTTTGTAAGGGGATGATATTGCAAGGGGTAACAATGGTGAAGGGTGATAAATGTAAGGAGAAATTAGATGATAGTCGCTCTTAGTTGTCCAACAGTAAGAAGACAGGCCAATGCGCATTGCTTGAAATGTGCAGAATCTGTTGTTGCATCATACTTCATGAATTAAACAGTACAGGATACTTACTATACATATATGTTGGAATTATTTCATCTTTATTGATTTTTTTATTATTTAATACTGCTGTTTAAATTTTACATTGTCTTTAAATTTGGCAGTGAGACTTGGTGGCCTAATGTCTCATATTGATACAATTCGTCGATGCAGAAGAATATTGATGATTGCTTGTGGCACAAGCTATCACAGTGCTTTAGCAGTAAGTACAACAACTACCCTCGATTTTTATTAACTTAATTGAAGATAGCCCACAGTAATGTGCTCTTTTCTAGTTCAAATTTCTCCCAAATAGTGAGTCAAAAAACTCCAGCTCATTGTTTTTTTCATTTGCAGACAAGACAGTTGTTGGAAGAACTCACAGAACTTCCTGTAGTTGTAGAGCTGGCCAGTGATTTCCTCGATAGATCAACACCGATATTTAGAGATGATGTGTGTTTCTTTATTAGTCAGTCAGGTAAACTTTCATTTTAATTGATAATGACGTAAATCACGATTTGATACACTGTGATATTCTTCTTCCCATCCTTGGGATTAGATGTTAGATCTTCGCACAGGCATGATTGTGTTGATGCTTGTGGGTAGAAAATGGCCAATCACTTCTCAACTTGGTCAGAGAGAGACTCATTGCATTACACATTTTTGTTGATAAACTATTCTGTGTAGGAGAGACAGCTGACACTCTAAATGCTTTGCGGTACTGTAAGGAAAGAGGAGCACTCATTGTGGGAATCACCAATACAGGTATCAAAAACCAGCAATGTGTACAACATTGATTACAGAATAATTATTAAGATACTTATTATAATAACATTGAAATGTACATTTGTACTTCTAATTACTGGTAGTTATACTGTTGAATTGTTTGATTGTTTCTTGTCTCATCTCTTATTTTTCCCCTTCTATTTCTTTACTTATTTTACTGAGATCTGTTTGCTGCAAAAGAGTGGCATTTGTTGATGGAGATAATAGTGTTCACCTTTTTTGACAAATCTTATGTATTCCCTGTTTAAGAGACCTTCATCATGCTCATGTTGATAACTACAGTAACAGTAACTGTGTTGCAAATTAAAAAAAAACAGATTGCTAATTTTTTAGTTTAGATATTGTAAGTTGTTACTAACACAGTATCAAAAAATTTGATCACCATTATTTTATTGTTTTTTTGTGTCTATTTTTGTTTATTTTCAGTGGGAAGCTCAATCTCTAGAGAAAGTATGTGTGGATGTCACATCAATGCTGGTCCAGAAATTGGTGTTGCAAGTACAAAGGTGCTTTAAATGTAGCAAAATTTGCTTATATCACTTAAAACTAATTTCATAGCAAGTGCTGTCCAGCTAAAATGAAACTTTTCATTTGGCAAGTTATAAGGAGGGAAAATATAATTTCTCTTCTTTGTAATATGTCACCGAACTATTAAAAGCCATGACTGGGCTGGGTTTTTTTTTTCTTCATTTGTTAACTTTTGGTAAGTGTGACCATATTTTGGTATTGTGTAGGCTTACACAAGTCAGTTCCTTGCTTTGACCATGTTTGCCCTGATGATGTCTGAAGATAGAATTTCCATGCAACAGCGGCGTCAGGAAATAATTGAAGGGATGAAGAAATTACCAGGTAAATTTGCAGTTTATGAAACAAGATTTTACATATCACATAGCAAAGTAGTCACTACTCAAGCTAAGAGGTCCACCCAGTCAGTTTCCTCAGCATGAAGCAACTAGGAGTATCACTACAAGCCCCCTGGATGGGATACCAGTCCATCACCAAGTTACCTCTCAGCATTTCATCACGCTTCCTTGACTATTTAGCAGTAGCCATTTATACATACTCCTGGGTGGAGAGAGGCACTGTAACCCTTTAAGCCCTAAAAGTGACCAGCATCTATTTTCTCCTTTCAGTATCATCCCTGAATCCAACATTAAGGTCATGAGAATAAAGGAAGTGATAATCAACTGGAGAAACTCTTGATTGTTAAACAAATTCTCCTTGCCAGCACATTAGGAAATGTATAGAGAACAGTATGGAGAATATGCATACTGATGATAGGGTGTAAAGGGTTAAAGTGTTTTGCCTGAGAATGCAACACATTGATCAGGCCAGGTCTTGAACCAAGACCTCTCAACTTGGAGTCTAGCACACCACCCATTGTGCCACCACATGACCCACAACCCACACATTAAACATAAGAAACTTTAAATACCCATTAGAAACTTCCTTGCAGGACCCTGAGTGGACACAACTGTTACAGTTTATTTATAAAATCCAGGTTTAAAAGTTAGTATTTACATGTGGATTTAAGTAATAACATTAATAATTGTTACCTAACCAGTTCCTTTGCTTAACTCTTGCTGTTTTTATTGTAATTTTACCTAGAACTGATTAAGGAGGTTCTAAAATTAGATGAAGAAATCCAGTCCCTGGCGCAAGAGATGTATCAGCAGAAGAGTCTTCTTGTCATGGGCAGAGGGTTTCAGTTTGCAACTTGCCTGGAAGGAGCTCTGGTAATGAACTTCATTTGAAATTGATGCAGTGTTCTCAGTAATGTAAGGTTGCCTTGTGGTTTGATTCAAGAGTTATACCATATGTTTGATCAATTGGAGTCATACTTAATATGCAGTTTACATTGCTTTGAATTTTTTATTGGTGAATGGATGGTTTTTGGTTTTTACATGGTGAATCTTACAGTGTGAACTATTGCATGTATCAAAAAAGAGACTGCTACAAATTTCCTTACTAGTAAAAGCATAGAAACAATTCAGAAGTAGTTCTAGTTTTCTCTGTATTAGGCACTCAGTAAAAGGCAAAATTTACCTCAGGTTGGAGCACTCATTTCCCCTTTCAGTTGCCCAGGAGTGACTGCAATACTAACAATTTCAAGCTGAAAGGTAACAAGAAAACAGAAAAAGTATAAAAGGAGGAGATCTTGTTTGATTTGATGCTAAATTCTCTGAGCTAAATTGTACTAAATGTATGGCAAACAGTGTGGAGAACTGAGATCTTGGAATTGAAAGTGTTAACAGATGATACTCTCAATTTACCAGTTTGGAAAACTACTTTAAATTATATCCTGCTCTAAGTCAAGGAGAACACTAGGTAGTAAATTTTCAGAATACCCATCATTATGATAGTTTTAGTCATTTTTAAGCTTTGTTTTTGTCAGACATTAAATCAAACTTTTACCTAAACTTCTTTTTTTTTTTTTAATTTTTATTTCCAGAAAATTAAGGAGTTGACATACATGCATTCAGAAGGTATCCTTGCTGGGGAACTCAAACATGGTCCATTAGCTCTTGTGGATAAGAACATGCCTGTTATTATGTTGGTGTCAAGGGATGCAGTATTTGCGGTTTGTTTAGAAAATTGTTTACTTTTTCACTTTAGTGTAGGCTCAACTGAAAATGTATAAAGCCTAACAAAAAAAGCAGTGAGACTTAAACAGAGTAGTTCCAATAGCTGTATATTGGGTATTCTTAGAACTATTCTTCATTAATTATCAATAATAATCATCAATTTTAACCTTTTTTATTAAAGAGACTAGCAACCATTCGAAGGGTAGCCAGGTTGTGTTTGAATTATTATAAAAACCATGGTGATATTTGTGCATTAATTAAGGGCAGTGAGTTAGAAGCTTCTGATAAGTGTCTTTGATTCCCTTTCCACCAAAACACACTTGAGCCTCTTGGTAATTTGTGGTAATGAAAAATAGTTGCTGATTTGCAATCTGTCTCACACTGATTTTAATTCTGCTCTCTTCATCCTCTTAATTGTTTCATATTGTTTTTAATATCTAATTTTCTCACCATAAACTGAAGGTTTTTTTTTTTTGCATGTTTAAAAATTGTGACCAAAAGTTTGTGTCCTATGTATGACTTTATCTACATGATTTAATTTTTTTTTACAGAAATGCATGAATGCATTACAGCAGGTGACAGCACGCCAGGTAAAAAGAACCTCATCTTAATTCTCTGCTTGTGGATGATGATCCTATGATTTTGAAGAAGCCAAAACATTTACAAAATTTGTTTTTACAAGTCAAGTCCTGTTGACAGCTTTATTGAGTAAACTGGCCATTCACTCTAGGGGTGAACAAATAGAAATTTCTCACTGCAGCATCAACACCTTTTCCAGCAATTAGGTAACAAGAATTTGATTGAGGAGACAGAGTCAAGGGAACATTTTGGAATGTGAAAAACAGGGAGGATTGATATGAAGCTCCCAAGATTCTATTAGTTTGTATCTATCAAAAATGTTTAAGGATGTTTATGACAGAGTTTTCACAAGTTATGAAAATTTGGAATGCTCTAAAATCAGTAAAATTTAGCTCTGAAGAGGTTTTTCCACACCTATCAAAAACTTTTTATTTTATTTTTTTCAGGGGCGCCCCATACTAATTTGCAATAAAGGTGATGAAGAAGTAAAAGACCATGCCTTCCGCACTCTTGAGGTGCCCAGAACTGTTGACTGCCTTCAGGGAATCTTGTCGGTCATTCCACTGCAGTTGTTGTCTTTTCACATTGCTGTGCTTCGTGGATATGATGTGAGTGAATGGCTAACATTCAAGACAAGACCAAATACAAACCACAACATCAGCGATTTAATCCTCCCTGTAACTCTACATCATGAATGACAAAATTTGTGAATTACATGTAACAATTGTTTAAGGTCACATGTGAGGCAGTGAATGCATTTGAGGGCAACCATTCTACACTGACAGTTTTTCTTTGGTCCCTCTAACTCTCACAAGTGATCAATTTTAATATTAATTGTCTCTATTTCATTATATACATGTAGTCATGGAGATGGACCTGAGAATTTTACCAAATCTTAAGATATATTTATTTATTTTAAAAACAGCAGCATCAGCAGGCAAGACATAGTAAATCCTGTTTTTTGATTGGTTAAACTTTCGGACTGCCTGAATTGCCTAGCACATACTTATAAATGTGGCTTAAAAACACTGTGACAATAAAACAACCCTTGTAGTGTGTTTGCATACTTTTTGCATTCAGGGGAACTAAAAAAAGCAGGAAGATGTCTTTAGGTAGTGTCAGTGGCATTGAAATTGCAAAACAAGTCCAGAGGATGATCAAAACAAAGAGAACCAGCCAGCAGATAATATTCTTGAAATTTTTTTAGCAGTTCTTTGATTTAATCTTTTGCCAGAAATATATACTTTTTTGCTCAAGTTTCAGTGAATTCTTGTTATTGTTAGACCCATCCCCTATAATCTCCTACAGGAGAACTGTGCATGGGCTTTTGCCAGTGAATTTCTGTAGCTTTACTCTGTCTGACAATGGCCTGAGACAATGGAAATTATCTTTTTTATGATCCTCTTTAGCTTTGTTATATATTTTGAATTGTCTCTTTGACCTCATCTTTGCAACTACTCAACGCTCCATTCAATTCACCTTTAGCAGGCAGCTATTGTGGATTGATGGTTGTTATTTAAAAATGCTAACCTGCTTGCTGGCACCATTTTATACAGACAGCACAGAGCTGATCTCCTTTCATTTGAGAGTTTACACCCTCACCTCCCCTCTAACCAGGGTTATGATATTGTTATTAACAAATGTAACAATGTTTTTGAGCTTGCTCTTTATTGGTCTTCTGCAGGTGGATTGTCCACGCAACTTGGCCAAGTCTGTAACTGTGGAATAACCAGCACTTACACAAAGGATCACATGCCAATCTTCCACTCAGAACACCTTCCTGTTGCATAATTCCAATATATAAATAATTTTAGATTATAACTGTCTAATGGATTCTAATGCCTAAGTAAATTGACTTAGAAGTAGTGTGATATTTAGAACAAAGTAAACAAGCCAACTTGATAACAAATCTTACGTTTTCCAGGCAGATAGCTATTTCAAGGAGGAATTTATCATAAATAGATTATTAATAGAACAATATTCATAACATTATTTGATCCATGCACATCCACATATAGAGACAAACCAAGAGGATATGGTGATAGGGGGTAGAACAATTTTAAGAAAGAAATTCAGGCCTACAACAATGCTGTTAGTGGTTAAATTGAGCAGGACCTTTTTAGTGACCTGATTATGGTGAGGAGGTGCACATTGGATTTGAAGGCTCCAGCTTTTTAGCCCTCTACACCATAACATCATAATGCATATTCTCCATAAAGGGTTCTCTATATGTTTCCTAAAGTGATGACAAGGAGAATGTGCATCACAATCAAGAGAGTCTTTAGTTGGTGATCATTTTCTTTATTCGTGTGATCTTTATGTTTGATGCAGGGGTATTACTGTAAGGAGAAATTCAGTGTTGGTCACTCCAAGAGATCAAAGGGTTAAGTTTTGAATAGCTTTGAATCATCACCCAACATATATTGTAGTCCTTGTCTGACGTGTAAGTGAATATATAAAAAAAAGTCTCACCATATATACGTGAATGGTAAAAACAAATAAGAGAGGTCATGTGGCTGATTTTCACCCTTTGAGTTGCTTGGCTCTCCATGTTAGGGTTTCCTTATGGTGATGATTGCTCAGCAAAAAGCTATGGTAAATTAAAAATTATCTACATAACTCATCAATTGTTTACTAAGCTTGAGGTAGCTTCGGGTGATTATCAGGGGCTTTATTTTGTTAGTACCAATTTATTTTCTATGCAAGAGACAACAAGAAATTGTACTGCCAGAAGTACTTTTGCAAGTTAGTGCCTTGAGATTGTGATCACTTTTAATAGGTTGACTGCAATAAGTTCTTATGTAAGCAGAATATGCACAATTCTGACAATCATCTGTGCGCATAAATACTTAGCAAACCTTATCGTGATATTTTATTGAAAAAAAATTTGGAGTAATCATCTCATTCTGAAATGCTTTAATTGATGACTTCCTAATTTTTTGGTGGAGAATTAAATTTCATTTCTGGGGATACCTTTATGCAAGATGGCAACTCGTAAGAAAGTTCAGCTTGCAGCCCCAATAGTGGGTTGTGAAGCACTAGATGATGGATAGTTGAAATAAATGGTGAATGGTATATCATGTATCAGAGGGCTTCGGATTCTAGGAGAAGTTGAACTTTCAGAGCAAGATTTGAATTCAAGTTTAAGTATTTGAGGAACTTTTTAGAGCAAAGTCTGGTGCATATCATTTTGTGGAAAATTAAAAATTCTAGGGTATGTTGTGGAATTAAACAAGATGTCAGTGAAACTAGAAATGACCACATGGCTCTTTGTTTAGTCAATAACTATGTCTTACAGCAGATAGTACTGCATGATTTCAGCTTACAGTCACAATTATTTTCCTTGTAATTTATGAGTGAGTAGGTGAAGCATAGCTACTTTATGAAGGAGGATATCAGCTCCTGACTTCATCATACAAAGTTGTATGTAGAGCATCAACCAAATTCCTCCACTTCTTTCAGTTCCATGCAAGCAGTGATGCCGTCTCAGCTGAGGTTAGGAGTCCTGAGTTCTGAATTTGGGACAGCCTCAATTCTTTCCCCTTTCCCCTTGAGAGCAAGTTTAGTGATAATGGTGGTTTCCCCTCCAAACACTTGATTTGACCACCAAGTTATGCAAACCTCACTAGTTAGCATCCAAAGATGGGTTTGTTGATGCACGTGCTCAGTTGGTGACTGAGCCCACTGAAAGAGACAATATGTTCACTTCCCTTGATCAAGGTTTGAAGATGGTGAAATTGTGTATTTCAGCAAATTCAGCAATGGGGCTGGTTATGGTTTTACATATCCCCCCCAAGCACAAAACAAATTCTAGGTCTTCGAAAAATTCTATTGGTGGTAAAAGTATGGATAAGCTACTATATAAGGTGTTTTCAATCAAACCATCATTAAAAATTTGAATCAGTTCAAATCAGTTTTGTTTTGAATCAATCAATCAGTTCTGTTAACACATCTGTGTGGTTGTAGTGTGTCATTTGCCGTGGAAAAAGTTTAGCATTAACAAATTTTCACCCAAAAATTGTTTTACATTAAGTACCACTTAAAAAACAGTGATTCAAACGCATGACTGTGTCAAGGCCTTACTGATCTTGGAGGTAAATAACAAAAGATGTTCTGAGTTTGAGTATTCTGAATCAGAGCATGCCTTCAAAGTTATTTACTGTTTTATTATACACTCGTACTAAATACAAATACATTTATTCAATGAATGCACACCTGAAACTAGCATCCCTTTCTTCACTCCAATACGATTTTCAACCTTCTTGAAAGTACTTCACTCTTCTGACTCAGTCTCGGGATAAAGAAGATATTGTCAAACTTTGATAAGCTGAACATGGCTTCACACACAGGTCCAATAAACTAGTTAAGTGCACGGGCACTTGAAGAAGGAAGTGAGATCCGCGGGAAAAAAAAAACTTCTACATTCGTAATAGATGTTGCCCCTGCGGTTTGTAACACATAGAAATGCATTTAAACTAGTGTTTAAAGCAAATATTTCTTAACTCCAACAAGGAAGGTTGATATATAATTTAAATCGCCTACTTTTAATTTGAAAGTTTTCTGTCTAAATATCGATATCTACAGTTGTTTGATGCAATCCCAAGCATGTGCAAATATAAGTTAAACACTACAACGAAAAAAATACTCTGAATTTTTTCTTGAACAAAGCTCAGTTCCTTCCCTGCATCGCCAGCACATCGTTAATGTCATTATTAAACCGCCGAGCCAAACAGAACCCAATGAGCTGTAACACGGGTAGACAAGCCGCTATAGACGCCATTAAGATGAGATTACTTCGAAACCAATCCTCCACACCTTTCAAGCATCCCTGAGTGTAAATAACTTCACTGGCTTTGTTCTCTGAAAGCGTCAAAACACCAAATCCACATTGTGAGTTGACTTCGTCGGTTTTGCAACAAGAATAGGGGACGCCACAACTCTCGATCGACGGAGAAGAACAATTGTAGTAAGCATTCCTTTCCCAGTCGGCGTATTTTTCAGAACCACAACACTTCAGCTCTTTTTGTGTAGTATCTATGATGAGTTGCAGATCTGGGTCGTCCAAATAGTTATCGATCATCTTTGTGAATGCTTTATGCATCTCGGCTTTGACTTTTCCCGAATACACGTAGCCCAAAATTGCGGCTGTGATCTCCAACAACAACATGCAGCTAAGAGAGAAATAATAAAACTTCAGCAGACACGTATTCTCTCTCAGTGCACCCAAGCAACCAGTGAAGGAAATTAAAAACATTATGATACCGACGCCCAACAGAATCGCCGCAGGATCGGTGGTCATACGGCTTAGTTTACCGTAAATTTCTTGTTTTTCCACCATAGCATAAGAAGCGATTGCCAAGATCAGACAACTAACGAGCCAAAAGATAACGTTCATGAAAAATATTGAGTATTTGACACAGTAAGTGGACTTTTCAGGGTAAGAGTCAAGTTGGCTGTCCGACGGTCGCAGAGGATGAACCTTCGTTGAGCGACGCATGTTTCCCTCGAACAGACAGAACAATAAAAAGAGCTCAAGGGTATAAATTCATCATATAGAATGTTAATTATGCTCAGGGAAGCACAATCTGAGCTCTTTCGTTTACTGATCGGTGAGACAGTGATCCTTTACGTCACAATTATCTAACGGAAAGTTTGATTGGATATCGGCCTGAGTACCTCACGATGACGTACCCCGTCGATCCGCTTGTCACGCTGGAACGAAAACTGAGTCACGCGATCTAACCATCGTGTGTTTAGGGTAAAATGCTGGAAAAATTACTTACTGAAATTAAAAAAAGTTGCTAAAAATAACCAAAAATCCAAAAGGTTGCTATCTAAATTTCTTCATCAGCTTTATATCTCGATTTTTACACTAATTCATATTAAAGTTCACCTCGTCAGAAAAAAGGCCGCTAATTAGTGATCATATAAAAGGACCTCTTGTTGCAGCGTTTAGATCACCCCTGATGAAGGCACTAGACAGGAGTGTCGAAACGTTGGGTCTATGAATTGTAACTCCTTGGGTTACATTCATTAAATCTGTAAACCAGAGTAGCATCAAACCATGTCTTTACACTAATTGTTAACATCGGTTAAGAAAAATAGCTTGGAACTGAGCTATAAAGAGTTGCTCGCAAATATGGGCGAAAATTAAGTCTAACAGAACGAAACACGTGGTTCATTTGTCGAACGTCATTTTAGCTAATTATCCGTTATAACATTAGAAAAAAAAAAGCAACAGACCTGCGAAACATTGTCAAGTGACAGGTTATGCGTTAATTTTCAACGAAATCGTTGAATTTTTTCACGCTTGTTATGTGCTCTAAATCTATAAATTGTCAAAAAATTACTCAGAAAGGCAAAAATTTCTCGAAGTTTCTAGAAACCGCAAAACGTTGCTCAAAACGCCGAAAGTTGCCGAGCTCAATCGGGACAGGCTTAGTCATAGATCTTGAGAAGATATGTGGTTTCAAATAGCCTGAACAAAAAGTTAAAAGAACTGGATAATAATTCTGATTTAAAACAAACTTGTAAGAAATCTAACGAGCCAGACAAGTTTTTTAAGTTTTTCAGAAGACACATATGGGAATCAAAAGGAAAGAAAAGTGTGTTCGATTTTGCGTATATTTTAGATAGCTGTTAATGTTTAACATTGTTTCCTTACTCGGAACTGGTTAGATCAAATGACCACCACAAACCGCATAATATCAAGCCAAGCTTTAATAATTATTCGATCTAAAAGAAATACATTTATAATTCGCAATCAGAACAAACACAAATCAAGTCTTTATCTTGTAACTAAATTAAAAAACTTCAATGTAAACTTACTTCTGTGGCGGGTCGTTACAACAGTCTCACTTTACAAGTTAGCAGATTCTCCACCAGATAAGCGGATTTAGAGACAGAATAATGACAACAAAATGACTTCTTTCTCAATTCGATTCCGCTAAAAAACTGACTTGAAACTTAATAATCTAACGCTTTTAAATCAATCTATTGAAATAATGTCAATCACGATTCTTGTCATTGAATAAATCTATCAACAAGGGGCTACGCCTATTTGATAAATGAAACAAACATATCTATCTCTCGTAAATATTATCTTATGTTACTATGATTTATCTATTCTTCTTGAAGACCTCTGCGATGACCCTAGCAATCGGTTAACTCTACGTGAACTTTTCCGTCAAATTATGTCTGTCTTAATCATGCATGGTTTTTTAAATTTTCCAATCCTTCTTCACAACATGATAAAATTTCTTTTACAGTTTAATATACTTTGAGACTTAAGATCGCCAAAGAAGAGGGGATGGACCAGAATTAAAGTTATTGGGAAAGGCAGGGAAGGCGGAGAGGCAAATTGCAAAACAAATCAAATATAATTGCTAGGAAAATTTGAGCGATAAAAAACTTATGCACAGTTAAAAAGCTTAGTAAAATTTCCTTGCAACAGATTTCCCATGGGAGAAAGATTAGTATAGAAGTGTGAAATTTGAGCAATTTCTTGTTCCCCTTTAGTTATCCCCGCTCTCCCTGAAGTCTTTTAAGTAAAGCTGATGAGAAAAAAAAAATGAATACTAAAGAGCAGACACAGCTTTTCTTCTGCAGTTTCAGTCTCATAAAGCTTTCATCAGAAGTTAACATTAAACAACAACATTTGTATTTTCAGTACTTTCCTTACAGTGTCACGCAACGTTCCTCTCTTTGGAGAGTTATACATGACATCAAATGAGACTAAATTTCCATATTTTCCCAATAAAATTTAATATTAAGCATCCACACGGTTTTAGAGGAACCAGTTATCAGAGACAGAATGCAAACTGACACGAGATTGGCCCGGAAGTATGAAAAAAGAAGAACAATTATTGCCTTCGCCGAAGTGACAGCCTAGTTTCGTACCCAGACCTTTCACAGCGGCGAAGTGTTGATCAGTGGCTAAAGCTCATTTTCGAAAGGACAAACTTTTAAACCTTTTCAATTTCCACTTATAATACAAATACATTTTCAAGGAAAAGTTATACGAGATTTTTAAAAATTGCAAACAATGGGTTGCTGTTTAATCTTACTTCAAGTTCTCAGATCTCCTGGTTCGCAGGAGAGGAGGAGCGCGAAAAAAAGCCATTTTCTCATCTTGCTCGTACTCCCGCGCATGAATATCTTTCCTCATGTTTGACTCCGTTCTCTTAAAAAAAAAAAAAAAAGTGTTTTATAAGCTGCATCAGAAAGAGATGCGATCTGACAACAATTAGCAACTCATAAGATTCACTTGGAGTTTGCCCCCTCCTAGCATCTAAACATCGATTCTCCCCGTCGCTTGACATACATGTATTTTTTTCAATTTTAGATCAGAGAACTTGGAGCCTTAGCCACTGATCAACGCTTCAAAAGATATAACTTTTCAAGAACTCTTCGTTATGAGCTAGATGAATGAAAATCAAACTGACAAAAATAGCTGCAACTATTAATAATACACGGCCAAGTTAAAATAATGGGACATCATTTTCTCTTGGCACAGCTGATTGCTTGGGAGTTTACAATAAAGAAAAGTTAGAATAGTCGATAATTTTTGTGTAAAGGTGATAGAGGCTATTTATGTAACGAACTATCTACAATAAAAAGATAAATACCTCTGAAAATAACGTCGTCGGAACCCTCAGAATCAGCTAAGAGCTTTCGATTTTTACAAATTTTGTACGTGATACGTAATTTGACAACTCATCTATTGTTTCAGTTGTAGGTCAAGATGTGATAGCTTATGAAACTGAAAACACGTTTTTGTTTGCTTTGTGGGGAAATGAGAAGTTTTGAGATGAGCACGACGCATTATTCCAATTTTTCCCCCTCTAGTCTACTTTTTCTTTCTTTCCTGTCAATTCAAAAGTGTGATAACTTATGAAACTGAAAACATTGAAAAGCAACATGTTTTTGTTTTCGTTATGGGGAAATAAGACGTTTTGAGATAAACACGACCTGTTTTTCTTCTTTTCTCTTTTTTCTTTTTAATTCATCATTTTTCGTCGCATAAACCATAACAGCGTGACATTTTTTGGAAGCCTTTCGAATAATTTTCAAGCAATTCATACTTGACGTGACAGAATGACATGTCACGTGAAACCGAGAGTGTTGGATTTCTTTCGAAAGTTAGAGGGCGTAATGGCGTCTTGTCATTGATTAACCTGTATGTTGTTTTGACTCAGGAAATGGCTATATTTTTCCACCAAGATGTTCGAGACCTTTTTCAAAACCGAAAAATTATTGTTATTGGTGATTCCATCCAGCGTTCTGTCTACAAAGACCTTGTTTGCTTGTGGACTCAAAAAGACAGTCGTTATCTGATGCAGAGAGAACTACGCGCAAAGGGTGAGCTTGCATTCCTCGGTGACAAACTTCTTAGCGGTGGAAAGCTTGAAGGGAAAATGGTGAATGGCATCGAGTACAGAGAAGTGCGAGAATTCAAAGAAAGCGAGGTTTTTTTCAAGTACTACTTTGTAACTCGGGCTTACAGCGAGCACATGGCATCGATTCTGAATGAGTTGAAAACATGTGGGCCCGACATTATAATCATGAATTCAACCTTTTGGGATTTACACCATTATGGCGACGATGATTTGCAGCAGTACAAAGAGAACTTAGACAAGCTTTTAAAGGAAATAAATGAAATGTTTCCTCTTAGTGTACTGTTCATTTGGAATGCCGCCCTTCCTCTGGCTGAACGATGCAAGGGAGGATTCCTTCGCAAGGGATTTCTCACAATCCCAGTTGATAAGATCATGACAGCGAATAATTTCGCACGGCTCGCTACCACAAAACAGAAGAAAATCTATTTGGACTTATTCAACGAGTTGAAAAACAAGGATAATTTCACGCAAGCCGAAGACGGGATTCATTGGGGAATGCGAGCACATCGCAAAATTTCAAATCTTATTTTGACCAATATCTGCACGTCGTGGAAAAAGAAGTTACCCGATCCTCCCCAGCTGCCAAACCGACCAAACAACAGGAAATCCTCTCCGATACCTTGGTCGAACTATTACCCAGTAAATAGCGACTCAAACGATTGGAATTCACCACCTCCATCTTCCTACAACGGTGTGTACGATATGGACATTTTGCCATACTGGGATTCGCATTTCACATCCACGGTTTATGATAGATATCAAATCCCTTCACGGCTCCTCTCTGGTAGCTTGACCCCTTATGGCTACGGCCGTAATTTCAGCGTGGGTTACAATGTCCCCTATGTCTCGCAAAGAGTTCAGGAATATCAACCCGTTCAGACAGTCATTCCCTATGTTTTTCAAAGTCATTATCCACCAGTGCAACAGATGAATTTTGACTTTGGAACTCCAGGGGGTCCTTACCATACACCTAAGTATCTCTTTAAACCTGCTTATTCTGATCCCTTTCCAGTGAAGTCTTACAGTCCATTGACTAGTAACCGTTTCAGCTCTCTCCTAGGGAGGGGTCCTGCCTTGTTGCCTACCCCCCCTGGAACTCCATCTTTTGCTGTTTATAGAGATGTCAGCTCTAGTTATAGAGATCGCTTTAAGAAGTTAAGTAACCCAAGTGTGAGAGGGCATAGATTCAAGGCAAGCACCTCCACTACTTCAGCTGCTGCTTCTATCAACACTGCTCAAAATAGACACAGTCAAACACTGCAAAATTCAGTAAGTGATAAGAATTTAAGTTCTGCTTCTGCTGATTCATCAGATCATAACAACAATAAGGAGGAAAGAAACTCCATTGATCAGTCTTTCTTAGAACCAAATGACAAAAATGTAGTTGTAGAGACAGGGGTACCCCATACAGATGAACCAAAATCTCCCTTGAGTTCAGATCATCCAGGGGGGAGCAGTGATCCTGCATCAAATGTGAATGCAGAAGTCCCAGATGGCACAGATGGTGGTGAACAGAAAGTCCAATCTTTAAAAGGTAGCACAGAGATGTCTGGAACAAAGAGGGAGGTTGATGATGAGCTGAAGACTGCTGCTGTTATGGTCAATTCAGCAACGTGTGGAACAAAGAGGAAACTCGATGCTGACGAGCATGCTATGACAGAAGATATTAATACATCTGGAGTTAAGAGGAAGCATGAAGATGACAAGATGGCTTTGGCTGAGGAGTCAAAACCTTGTAAGATTGCTCGTAATGAAAGTTTAACTGCTGATGTAGGCAGTTGTGGGATGAAGAGGAAGCTCAAAGATGTTGAAGAACCAACTGATTTAAAAGATGTCCTGGAAAATGGGTTCTCCCAAGTTGATGTAGATTTTCATGATTCAAAGAGAAAACACATACTGCTGGAGGAAAATTTGTCTCAGAACAACAAGGTAGAGCATGAAGAAACACAGTTAGCTAAGAATCTTGCTGTCCATGATCATGTAAGATGTGCTTTGACATATGATAGCTTTATTTAGTACTTTCAGTGCAGCCTTTTTTGCATTTTTCTGAAAGTTTATATTTTTTGATTTGAGAGATGTTAAGAAGGATTAAAAATGAAGTTTTTTCATCAATTTCCCTTTTGTATGGTAAGAAAGAAACCACAGATTTCTCTTAAATACAGTTCAATTGCTTTCTAGAATTGACCTGCATGAAAAAGATGATGTGATACTTGAGGCAAGTTTGCATGCTCCTTCCTCAGTAAACCTAATTGATGCATCAAAGCTCTAACATCTATGTCAGATATGAGTGTAAAAGATATTTGATCACATCATTGTAAATATTGACACTATATTATTTTGTTACTGTTGTTAAGCCAGAGAAGTCATTCATGGTTTTACAATTGACATTGAAAAATGAAATTTATGGATTTAAGTACAAAATTAATTCATATCTGCACTTTGTTTAGAGTAATGAAAAATATTGTATTTTTATTGATATTTCTAAGATTGTTTAAAACAAGATAATTTTCCTGTATTTGATTACACATTGATGAGTGATATACTCTATTCTGGCAAACATTTGGCTTTAACCGTTACTGGTTCCAACAGATAACAAAAACTGAATTGAGATAGCACGGCTTCAGAAACAAAACAGGACACTTTTTATGTTTGGTTTAATTTTTTTCTCAAACTTAGAAATGAAGGGTGTGAACAAAATGACCAAAACAAAAAAACAGAAATGGTAAATTTCCTTAAGATATCCAGGTTGATCAACTTTGGCACAGTGCATGAGGTCATTTATTTAATACTGCACTTCCTAACATCAGAGAACATGTATTTCCTTTGTTACTGTTAAGGTGAATTTGGTTGAAAGACAAAGTTTCTTAGATTGGTAATTATTTCCTTTATTCCCATAATCTTTGTGAGTGATTCAGTAGTAAAACTGTAAGGAGAAATTACATGCTGGTCACTCTAAGCGGTTAAAGGGTTTGGGCAGCTTATTTACATGAAGTTTAACCAAAATCACAGGTTAACACAATCAGTGGGCCTCAGGCTTTCTCTGTGAAAGGGTTGATTTATTTGAAGAAATGTCCTTACATCATTAGCTTTTACCCTCTTGACACTGATCATAAAAATAGGTTCAGATAAAAGGTCCAGCTAAATTGAGAATTGTTTAGGACACGGTTTTGCTAAACAGCAGATAAACTATGTTTAAATAGCTGACCCTTAATGTTTGTGAAACTGGTAGATCCCAAAGTGAGGGCTGCTTTTGTTGCAACTCAAAACTCCTCATTTTTTTGTTGTCATTGTTTTTGTTCCTTGAAAGGGTTACATTTGAGGCCCTTATTTGGGTACAGTTTCTTTTAAGTCTACAGTTCTACCTAACTTCGCATCAGACATGTTTAAAATCTAGATTGATATTGGAAACAAAGTGTAGAAACATGTAGTCATTATATTGGCAGAAAAATTTATTTATTTAATCATGTGATAACTTACGGTGTGGTGTTATAGTTATAAAGATTGAATCAAAAAGGCTGGTATATTTGTTTGAAGTTAGTGTATACCACATTTAAGTAAATCATACTTTTTGTACTCAGTGTTTGGTTTAATTTCCAACTATTTTTCAGCACATTGAATGAAGTGAACTCATTTTTTGGTATCTGTGTGGGATATACAAAAACAATTATTCACCTTGGTTTCAGTGGGGCTCAAAGTAAATATCCACCTCCACTTTGGGGAAGAATTGTTGATTCTTCTTCTTCAAGTATTAAAAAAGTAAACAGAAAAGCCTCGTACTAAACATTTTGTTCTGGCCTTCTCCAAAGCTGAAAATGTTATTAGATATTTGATTAATCTGGAGATAATCAGCAGATGCAGCGACTAAATTATTGTACATCTCCTGGAAAACACTTTTCAAGAGCTACCTTGGCTTGTTCTTCAACAGTGATTTTTGTATTATTTTGAAATATTTAATTCATTTGGTCTTAAACATAAATATTTCTGAAACTCCCTGAGATTCCACTTTGCATTGCATTGAAGATTTGAAGAACTTTGAAGACTTTGATTTAAACAGATTTAGAGATTGGATTTTATTAATATTTCCACAACAGGGTTAATGTGTGCTAGATTTACTTTTGTTGAAATGGAATTTTTTTGACAAGTAAACAGGTTACCAGAAAGTTTGATGTAACACAGTGTTTGAGTGTGGTTTTTTGTTTGTTGCTATTGTTGTCCCATGAAAGTGGATGACCATTTGTGAAGTATTTACCCAGCCAAATACTTACACAATAAAACTTTTTTTTTTCCAAGCACAAACCTTAAAAAAAATTTTTCTGCTTTTTTTATTTATTTCCTTTTTTGAACTTTTCTGCTTTGTTTTCAATTTTCCTAAGTTTCTCTCTTACATTCATAATTTCTGTTGGAACTGCTGGCTTAATTGTGGTTAAATTTGATTTGTGTTCATGGTGTTATGGAAAGAAAGGCAACTACTTTTGCAGGAAGTTGAAATAAGTTATCTTGTGAAGTTATAAATGCTTGCCTTTAAAATATTCATTTTTGCCTTGAGAGGTTGAACAATCTTGTTGATGTTGGCATTTTTTTATACATCTGGTATTTCCCAGCTCTAAAGTTTACACTTAGAGTAGAGACTTAAAACTTGTTACTACATGTTCCTTACTTTAATAAATTAATTTGGATGGCAATAATAGTTATAGAAAGAACATTAACAATTCTAAATTTATTTACAAACCTATTTGTAATAAAATATTTGTCTTTTTGAGCTTTTGTTGAATACCTCTGGGAATTGCGTCATTTAATAGTGAGAAATTCGAGTAGTAATATAGTTTTGTCTTGGAAAGGCAGTTAAATTCAAGTCAACTGACAAATCATTCGGTTGGGTAGAGCTCTCTGGAGAGAGATTTTTTTTGCAAAATTTCCTTTGGAGGAACTTGATGGGGGTTGAAGGTGATTGTCAGGGATTATTCAGCGTCAATTGATTTCCGGTTCATAATTTGCGATAAGTGACAAATGATTTAACAATAGGATCATATTATGTATTTAAAATGAGAGGGAGATGAAGTTGATTTTCTAAAATAAAACGTGAAGTTTCGGAACATAGCAGACTCTCTAGTCTCATTTCTGACATGATGAAGAAACAAGGATAGGCTAGCGGCAGGTAACTGAACAGGGTGTAGTGGGTGGCCTTTGTGAATCATTAGTCTGTGGTTTACCTGTAGCCAAAGGTACGGAGGAACAGAGTACGATAGGAGAATCTTTTTCCTTTCCCTTTTCCTTCAATTACTTTCTTGGGTTTGGCATGATTACACAAGCAGGGTTTCTTACGCAGAGGCCAGATACCCGAGAAGGCATTACAACAGCCCTTGCGAGTTCACATATTTGTGTGTCTTAACCGTTTGCGTAATCTCATATCTTGTATATAACGACATGGACCTCGGAGGAAAAAGTTGCAGCTTGTTTACAATCTGATACTGCAGTTTTGAGGCTGTAAGGTGACAATGCCTCTGAAATACGGCTCTTCAGTGGGAAACACTCTCTCTAATCCTTCATGGATCCCTAAGAGTGACTAGCATCTAATTTCTCCGTACAATATCAACCCCTGAATCCCACATCGAGGTCAGGAGAATAAAAAAAAATTATCACCAATTAAAGAAACTCTTAATCGTCAAACAAATTCTCCTTGTCAGCACCTTAGGATATGCATAGAGAACAGTATGGAGAATATGCTTACTCATGATGGGTGTAGATAATTACCGGAAAGAAAAACAAGAAAACCAATGCAACAGCCGTTACGAATTACCACCTGTTAGTGGTGGCTGCGTTAAAAGAAATATTAAGATGGATAGGGTTTCCATCTCGTATCTCTGCACTGAACGAAAATACTTTGTATCATTTTAGTACTACCTGATCAAAAGCCTTGACTAAGTATTGTTGATGCAAATTTTCTGAAAACGATCACGATAGCTTTAAACGTTTGATGGTTTGTTCGACCTCCGAACAAGGCAGCAACTTCGTGTGTGAAAGCTCTTCTCACGGCGTTGCACAGTTATTCTTTTTTCGAAAAACATTTCATCATAACAAAATTTCCTTCAAACACGCTAGAGGCATTTCTGTAATCAAACATTTATTTCTTCAAATCTGGTACAGATGTAGTGAGACTGAGCAGATTACGAGAGCGACGTCAAGAAGACCTTGCACGCGTGTTTTCCCGGTTTCCTGCACAGAAAAGCGCGCTTTTTATTTGCGTATCGGACAGTCAAGATCAATTTGTGATGGACGATCTTCTTCGAAGTCACTGTGTAGATTACTTCAGGCCCAAACCACGCTAATGAAATTTTAAAAATGCATGCCGTTTTCATTTCAAAAGGATAGCGAATCAAAGTAATCTAACCCAAAACAGCGTTACTGTCCAAACTACCTGGAATTGATTTTAGAACGCACACGTTTGGATGTGCAGTCGACTATTTTCCACCGTCAAACACGCGAAATGAGAGCAGATGAGGGCCAGCAATTATGCAAGTGAATCATTCTGCCAGAATTAGTACGGTTTATCTACTCTCATTGTTCATGTTTTTTTATTCATTATTTAATTTTAATCGCCGTCTGCAGGATTTAACATCAATCGCTTAGCGCAAGGTGACAGGGATCGGAAATGGAATATTACGTTCATCCAATAGAATTATAGGTTTTTTTTCGATTCGTGAACGTCTCAATGTAATCTTGTAATGCACGCGTGTTTGTGAAATCCAGAGAAGGGAGTGCAAAAAAGAAGAGCGCTTTATACGACTAACGACCGCGAATATATCATGACCTCGAGACTTATTAGATTGTGTTGGCAGCAATCGAGTAATTCCCAACAATTCTTCACCTTTGTTTCTCTTATCTACACGTGAAACGGAGCGGTTTTTTTTTTTTGAAAAAGAAAAACGTTTTCAAAACTCTCCATTTTTTAATTTTTTTATGGCTGATCGCAATTTTGCGAATAGGGTCTCCGCTCTTTCGTTTTTCAGTGATTACCTATTGAACACCAAAGCGAGACAGTTTGCATTACTAATGCCGACGATAATTATATTCATGCAAAAAATTTTACCATGGACGTTGAACGGGTCAGTTTAGAACAAAATAAGCAGAAACATGAAAAAAATTTTAAAAGTTGAGCGCATAAAATTGTATAGTACAGTCTTACAGCCAATGATATCACCGACGGCTAAACCGAACAATCAGTTTTCACAAACCAGACATTGTACTTTCGGCTGGCAAAAACCATCCACTAAACACTGATGATGACTTACGCTTAGGTAGTCGAAACTCTGACAACAGTCCTTCTTAGGAGTACACTCGCCCGGGCGATCAGAATACACTTTCGCATATTACCCCCCAGGGCTGAGACCATTTACTGTAGTATGGACAAGAAATCAAATCACGCAATTTGGAATGAATATAACATTTTTTTTTTCGGGCGAAATTTACATGCGCTTAAATTCATTCCACATTGCACACGAAATCGTGTGATCGTCTAGACAATCTGTACACTGAGAGATTTAACCCCTCTGGATTTATCATGCCGAAGATTATTTCATTGTTGTCGGTTTTTGTAAAAGAAACGTTTAAAATTCTTAATCCTCGAGGTTTATTAACTTTTGTACAGTCTTGCACGATCAGTTTTAGTATTTAAACAAGCCCATTAAGAAGGTTCAATTCTCATGAGTGCGTAAGTTGTAGTGATAGAGCAATCTTAATGTACTTAGGAATTTACGGCAAACAACTTGAAAGAATAGTAAAGAGAACCACGCGAGATAATGTGAAAAGGTACTAAATTTAATGACGCTTTGAGACTCTTTGTCCTGAAGACAAAGGAACAATGCGAGATCGTTTGAGCGATATTTACAGATTATTAGCTGTCTTTTCAAGCAAAGCAATGAGCTTCGGTATTATTTTAAAAGTTTGAAAAGAAGTTTTGTCTCAGACATGAGAGTCAAGCCCTTCCATCTTTCTTTCCTATTAATTACCAAGGTCTCCAAAGAGGGTCGTTCTCCGGTCTCAAAGCCTGAGCATCTGGAACATTTAGTCCTTGAAGCGCTTGGAAATCCACCGTCGGTTTATTAAACACGGGGATTAGATGAGGAGTAGAAACCATGGCCAAGGGAGTGTTTTGGCTCGGTACTAGTACCGCGGCGATTTTTCCGTTAGCCAGCTGCCCTGGAACGATTTGAAATTGAGTCGTGTTTAGAAAACTTGGGCTTGTCTCTAGACTTTTTGATTGATTTGAAGTAAAACGTGATAGCTCTAAAGGTGAGGTCACTGGCAACGTTATGGTTTGTGATTGCGGCAATGGGAGTTTTTCTGATGTCGTTGTTGTTGGTTTCATGATCGGAGGACAAGGTGTACAATAGGAAGCGAGATGTGAGAGCAAACGCGCGCGGACCTGAACATCCAACCCTTCCAGTGACATAAGATATCGGCTCACTTCATTCGCGCACTCGTTGTATCCCGCGCGGTAACGCGCCATTGTATTTGGATCGCTTGTGTTACTCACACGAGCTGCGGAAATGAAAACAAAGTGCATTAGTAAGCATTGATGAACATCCCGGTGAGTCTACTGTACATAAATGCTAATAAAAGACAAGGTGCGTCAAGATTCATACAGTTGAAAATGTACAAGCGTTTAAATCTGTAAATAGATTTCTGATTTTTATTATACAAACAGTACCCATCACGCTGAGTTTCACTTCAGGTATTCACTAATTAAAAAAAAATTATCTTGTGTCGGACTTACTTGCCGCACTTTGAGTCCTCATTGATCGCAAATAACGCACTGTCATCTCTAAAATGTCAGCTTTTTCCAATTTGGAATAGCAAGAAGTCTGAAAAAAAGAAAATCCTGTAAAATTTTGATGCAATGTCTTGTCTCGAAAAAGATAAACGCGTCAGGCATTAAACACATGTAATAAACGATTCAACAGCTAAGGCCGTTCACATTACACATAAACAAAATTTAGCAACAAATTTACACCCTGGAAATATATACACGCTTTTGTTTTACTGTTAATCAAAGATCTCTAATAATTGAACAAAACCCGGCGATTCTTGTCAAAAGATTTTGTGGGAAAAGAAAAAAATTGTTAACCGTTTTTATAATAATAGTTTGGCTTACATCTTTTTTCATAGCTTCCAGAATGAGGTTTTTTAATTCATTGAGGCTTTGATTTATCCTTGCCCTTCTCCTTTTTTCCATTAAAGGCTTGGAAGACTGAAATAAAATTTTGAAATTAATCTTTGGTTAGTCTATTATGGCTTTCACTGAGCACTAATACAGCATAGTATATATTTCAAAACATTCAATTTTTTTTGAAAGTTTGAAACTTTTCAAACCCTTAGTACCTTCCGTCTGTCCTCGGTCGATGGGTTCCTTGTTGGACTTTCAAGACCCATTTTTCCACAACATAAACCTTTCCCTCACACAATTCCACGCTCAATCTTTTTCGCGCCGCAAACGTAAAATCAGCCACACTTCGTTCTAAATCCTTTTTATGCCAGCAATTTCTCCGAGCGTGGGAAAATTTTCGGGGACATTTTGCCAATTGAAAAGTGTTACCTACGAGCCAATGAGATCGCTTGTACCATTCACTGTAAATAAACCTTTGCTAACAGAGCGTGAGAACGTCTGGCTGTGATTGGTCGGGCGATTCTCAGCGCGTAAGGCAAGTATGTCTGTGCTGTTGTTTAAAAGCAAATTACATTATGGCTTTGCGGTGATCCTTGCGCAAACAATGATTCTTATTAAAACTTCATTAAGCAAAAACAGACAAACCATTGTAATTTCTAAACCGTGTCCGTGGGAACAGTCGAAGCTCATTGGCTGACCCGCCGAAAAGAGCTCGCGCATGACAATGCTAATAAATATGTTTAAATAAAACGTTCCACTGCCACAATGAGTGTTTATTTCCGCACGTGCCCATGCATTGTCATGGCATGATTCGAACTCGATGGGGTTCACTTATAAGGTGACCCGACCGTGAGCAGAACAAAAGGCACTGAAATTTTCCCACGATCAGTCCTGGTGCGAATGTTTATTCATGAATATCCGGAACAATTGTTGCTTAAAAACAAGTCTAAACACAAACGCAAAGAATTTAAACAACGCTCTGTAAAGTGTACAGTACAATCTCTGTTTAGAAGGCGAGATTGTTGAAAACTCACGCTGATCAGAAAGGGTAACTTAAGAGAGACAAATTCAAGGCATCTACAGTGCACGAAGCTGTTAAAATGCCCGACTTGAGTTAATGAGAGAATGGCAACCGTCAAAGAGGATTTGAATAGATCAGTCAACCTCTGGAATATTTCTATGACGAACGAACAATGAATGACACTGTTATGGTTGCTCCAAAAGGTATAAACCCCTCAATTAGATTTAAACTTTCTACAAATTGAATTAAATCTACGAGGACTTTTCACGATGGAATAAAGTTCGTCTCTGAAAGTCTTCTTTTTCTTTCTTTTTTTTTCCTTTTTTAACTGAATAAACCCCTGCCATTTAACTTGCAAGAATCACCTTGAAGAGGTGCATTAAGAATTAATAACATGTGTTAATTGACAGTTTTCTGTTTTGAGAGCTTCTGTGAGCACTAAAAACCTGCCAAATGGTTCATTTGCCATATAACTGTCGAAACCTGTTTTGTTTATATTTAGACAATTGCACATTCTCTACATTCTACATCACTGAGTCATTGCATAGAATTAAATATAAAGCCCCGGTTGTTCGAAGGTTGGATAACGCTATCCATTGAATAAATCTCTTTCTGTTGGATATCCAGTGGATAGCGCAGTACGTTTTACAATCACTTATCCGCTGGATAGCAATTTATCCGTTGGATAACATTGTCCGCCCTTTATACAACTGCGCCCAGAACCGCATACAGGTGAAGTTTATAAAACAAAAGCAAAGACTGCAAACGAAAAGTGCCATTAGACAGACTTTCGGGAAAGTCAAAAAAGCAATTGTAAAGTTACCTTTGGGTCCATTTTTAGCTTCTTTTAATCCAAATTAATAAGATTATTCATTTTGTCAAAGCTTGCACATACGCAAAGCCAATTTATACTTATATTACACTGGAAAATTGGTGTGACCTGAAGTGAATCTTTCAAGTAGTGGAATCTTTAAAATTGATATTTTGCTAAAAAAAAAACGACCACTCTAAAGAACTCTCGATAATTGACGAATACCTTAAATTCAGGATTGGAGTTTCTATGCGCGCTCTTAAATAAAGGCTGTTTGAAAGGGAAAAAACCGTGGCATTTCTGATTCATTCGGTTACAGAAGGCTGAGGTAAGAGAAAGTTTTGCTGGATTCAGGCACTGGCATGTAAGATCCACCTGTATCATAAATGTTGTTTCTAAAGCACTTCTGTTGCTGTTTTAAAAAATAATCAGCTTCTGTCAATTAATGCGACCTGTCAGGACATGAATTTCAACAGCATTAACGCTTGTTTAAGTTACCCTGGAAAAACAGACCCTTGAGTCCTGTTTCCATCTTTGGCTTTCTTTTTTCATTCGTTTATTTGTTTCCAAGGCAATACATTCCCAGTTTTACTACATACATGGGCTCCAGTGAAACAAGAGCAACGACAAAGAGTACGCAAACACCAGCTGATCTGCTGAATTTATTCATCTTAATATAAGTTGTCATTTAATCAGTAATTCATTCTTTATAAAGAGTTAAGTTATTCTTTCCATTAAAGGGAAATTTTCCTCTTCGATCGACCAATTGATCTGTTGATACCTTACATAGTAAGGAATATTAAGCAGGAAAATCACACTGTAATTGATATCTAAAACAATACTCTCAGAAAACGATAACTCAGCAAAAATACGTGTAAATAAACCATCAAATGGTTTGTTAAATAGAATTTAAATATATTTTTTTCTTAAGTGTCACTTGGCATATTAAATAATCTCGTAAGCCATGCACTCGGTGTTTTAAAGAGGCTCATTGTTAAGAGACATTCTGTCAGGTTTGAAAATCGACTCTTTAAAATCATTTGTAAGAATTTGACTTGATTATCATAACAGATCGACTTGTTTTGTGACAAAATCTCTGAAATATGTCTTCACACTCTAGACTACAGCATCTCTCATTTCTTTCGCAAGTGAAAAAAAGCGAATTTGCTACCTAACAGCTGAATTACTTATGTCGCTAGCATGAACTCAGCATTAATTTTTAAAAAAATTACGTTAAGTTAAACCTTAATCAAACCATTGAAATTAATCCTTTAAGAATCACAATGTAATTAAAATAAAAGAACTAAACACACTTCTCGTATAAAACGAAGACCAGCTTGGCGAGTTTTCTTAGTCAAGGAATCGATTTCCAAAAAACCGGCCTGGTATCTAAGCCTAAAGGCATCATTTCCGGTGGAGACATACCGTGCTTTGGTTCTTTACTAAATACGGGAATAAGGCTTGGTTGCGAAGCAGCGGTTGCGGTGCTTGAGTCTACCAAAAAGGGATTGACTGTTGGTAACAGAACCGCCACTTTGCCATTTGTTAATGGGTAGGAAGCTAAGTGATACTGAGCTGAGGGGAGAAAACTAGGACTGCTTTGAGGCAGGAATGAGAAATTTGCCGGAGAAGCCATTGTGGAAAGCGGCGGCTTAGGTAGAATTGGTTGGTTTGGAAAGGAAATTTGAGGTGACTGTGGTTCCCTTAAGTCAGCAGCTTCTGCAGGTTTGGTAATTAGACAGCGGGACGCAAGATGTTCTAACAGCCTACTCCTAAGTGCAGAGTCGGTGTTACCCAGGCCTGTCAGTACACGGGTGATTTCGGATGCGCATTGATTAAATCCTGCGCGATAATTGGCGAGGGAGACTGGATTTGAAGATGGATTACCTGTTGAGAGAGTTTTAAGAATTACATAAGAACCCTTGATTTAATCGTCACGCGGACGGCTCGGAATACTGAGACTTCCCATGGGGAGTCTATCTATGAATAGCTGTAGTGGAATTCACGAATTCCAGGATCTAGACCTGAATCTTCCATCTTATTTCCCTGACTTTTTCTCGCTGCAATCATCACAATTATCAAGAACTATCACGCTCCATTTCAGAATTTTGGTTTTTTTTTTTTTAAAGTAAGCCATTAGTCTGTTTGAAGGAATTTACGAAGAGTGACACTACCCCTTAGGGATAACATTCAACCTTTGAACAAAAAAGTGTCTTTAGGAGCCTCCAAAATGTTGATTTGAAGGAAAATTTCATGCTAATAACTTTTTAAAAGGGTTTTACTTCCTCATAAGGTCCATAGCCTGCTTTAAATTCCCACTTTTTGGCCCCTAAAACTCAGGCATAACTTTCTTATTGATCTGTGACATCACAACAGCAAAGTGACCCGAAACCCCTCATCATGATCATAAAGTTTGAGTCAGATGCAAATAATTCAGGGAATGAGGAATTTGATTTACCTGTGTTTTGTTGATTTTTTAGATTTTTCAAATGTTGAACCGTCATTTCCAGGATATCAGCTTTTTCTAACTTGGAGTAACAGGAATTCTAAAAAAAAAAAAAAAACAATCCAAAGAAAATGTAGATTCGCTGTGATAATAGTTAATTTTGATCATCAAATGTATTGAAATTAGATTTAATATCCCAACAACTACAGCCGAACTGGTTAAGTCTCTCAGCTCTCCCTTAAGATAGTTATGGTATAAGTATTCTAGTTTTTGAAAGAATTTAAGCGTCTTGAATCGTTTTGAAAATTATCTTTACTGGTTTATAATGGTTTCCTTTAAGAGAGATTTGCCTAGACTTGAAATTGACTCCGTTCTCCATCACTTCTTGCATAATACCCTTGAAACTTTTAGCATAACATGACTCTCAAGCATCTGCTAAGATATGACTATTCTCTATGAAAAGAAAACCAGATAAGGAAATCTAAGTATTTCTACTTCCATTAAAAGCGATTTGATCGCTAAGGAATGTTCCTGTGAGAATGCAAGCGTCAGTTATTTCTAGATTTTTTTTCTCTTGTGGAATAAAGAACATTGTTCTTGGGTTTATGTCTACAACAAAAGTGAGTTTAACTGAGCAAAACATAGAAAAAAGGAGTCGTGTGTAGAAGATGTCAACTCCGGTCAACAACGCGAAAGTGCTGGGAACTTTGCGAAAAGTTGTAACGCTTAAACTTTTTATAGTTCTTGCTGACAAAACAGTTATTAATGAAACGTCGAATTAATTTTATCTAGTTTGCTGAACAATAAAGAAATGTACAATTGTGATTTAAGCCTAGAAGAGGTAAATACTTACATCTTTTTTCATGGCCTCTAGGATTAAACTTTTCAGTTCGTTTAAACTTTCATTTATCCTGGCTCGTCTTCTTTTCTCCATGATGGGTTTCGACGCCTGAACACGGAATTATAGAGATCGTATTGCATTTGCTATCGTGCTCTAAATAAAAACAAAAATTCAAGCAAAAATTTTTTGCTAGAAAAAAGATAACTCAAACTTACCTTTCTGCGGTCTCTGGAGTTGGTTTCTTCGCTCATTTTTGCTTTGGAATTGAATGCCCTTGATGATGTATGTGGAGTGATGACAGCTAGGTATCGACTGTTAGGTGCGGAAATATTTTCAACAGGTCAATCACGGGATTCACAAGTATGCGAGTCTTTGTCTCAACCTTTGTTTATGATAACTGATCCATTGTAATGAGCGTGGGAAAAATATCCACAATCCTTAACAATGCTAAGCAGCGCGCTGAATCGTCCAATTAAATCCCGCTATCTTGTTTAAAAACAAGCACTGTCCACAATTGAATCCGCATTTGAAAAATGTCGGGGCGAGTGAAGGTCGTGAGAGCGCTGCGCGCTGATTGGCTAATCTTAAGATGAGCACGCTTGAGTGGTGGAAGTCGCGTGCGTGTAATAACTCAGCAACAATATTGTGTACGGAGAATCCAGTGTTGTGTCAAGTCCCTCTTTAGTGTCTGCTCAACAGGGTCGTGGGAACAGAACACGCTCATTGGTCAGGCGGTCCACTCTGTCTATGCCACAGGATTTTAATGGTTTCATGGGTCACGTCTCACGAAAAGGATTTTAGTTTTTATGTTGTCAGGCACACTCCTTGTATTGAACTGTGTGTAATACTGCCATAAATAATACGGCAAACAACGTCAAACAGTTGATTCAGCCACACGAAACCTCATTCTCTTGAAATTCCGTCACTAAGTTAGTATTGTTTCATCGCAGCGCGCTTGCCACATGAAATCTTACCTTTGACGCTAATTAAAATAAGAGAAACTTCTGAAAGGGGCCGTCTTCTGCTGTGGTGTAAGGAAGGAAATAATCCTCGTTATTAGAAAAAGATTACCATTTTTGCTGTGGTAACCGAATGAAATAGACTGGAAATGCCGCCATTCAACCCAAATAAAATTCTAATTGGATAACTTCAATTAACCTGCACTTAAGATTGCATTAATTCAGAGTTTGAAAAAAATTTATAAGCCGTTCACGAGTGTCAACATTCATCCGACATCATTAATTATGTTTTATAATGGCGCGACGTCAGTAACAAAGAAAAAATTCTTTTACAACTAAATCAAGGGCCCTGAAAATCTGTGTTAGAATTTGCATTTAATAAAGCTACTTTCCCGAGTTCTTCACCCTAAACTTTTCGATCTGTCTAATGTGCTATATGTGCTTAATGATTTCTTTACTTCTCGGCCCCCGTTTCGTGAAGAGACTTTCTATGAAGGACCATGAATGCTTGTAAAGAGAGACTATTCTTCTCCCAGCGGGAGCAGTATAGCGTTGGTTCCGCTAGAATAAGTTACATGTCTTTATTTCACTCAATCACAATTTGTCTTTGATTTCTTGTAATCTAAATTAGAGATAGAGTATTTTACAGGTCGTGAAGTGTTCTTTACCCAGAATACCTACTCTTCTGTGACGATGGAAAGTGTGTCACTCCTCAGTCGTCGAGAAATTACTTTTTCAAATGGACATAAAAAACGTCATCTTTGATATAAAAAGAGACTAAACAATTTCTAACGCAAAGTTTTGGCTGGCTTAATGAAACAAAAGAAAGAAAAAAATAATAATATTGTGTGTAATTTGATGAAGTATGCAGCTTCTGTTGACTACAAAAAAGGTTAAGTTTAGTCAAATCATAGCTTTATTTGTTCAAGTGACGCCACTTGCCTTGGGCTACGATCAATTATGCATAAGTTGCGCAATTTGTGCCTTAGAAAGACTCTCAGATCCAGAGATTTCTAATTCAAGCCGATTGTCAACTGTGGAAGGTTCTATTTGTGCTTCTGAAGTGTTTACACACTTAGCCTTTTCAATTTTTAGAAACAAATGATCCCCTAGTCAGCGAGAAGGCAAAGCAATTGAATTATAAGACAAAATCACCAATACTGCAACCTCCAACAAGAGATAAGGAATCAAAAAGTGGCTCTTTACTGAACTTTAAGGCAAGTTTCTAAATATTTCGAAGGCGAACCAATGAATCGATTCCGTGCAATTCGTTCATTTTTCCGCTCTCCGTGAAAGCCCGACATGCTAAATTAAACAAGAATTTTGCCAGGAGAATCAAACAAAACAGTTTAATTATAACACGTAGACGTTAAATTCCTGTGTATTTGCCAGCTTGAATCAAACATTTGAGCTTATAGACATAAAAATTAGGATTAATACTTTGCTCAAGACTTTTGTCTGCTCATCAAGATTTCATAGTTTGGCAAATATGACGCTATTTTAAATCATGGTAGGGTATTATTTGGTTGCGTCAAATTTTGCACTTATATAAGATTTGACTCAAAGAGATGCTTGTTTTAAGAGCCGACGGTTCTAGCGTTATTATGCATCACCGAGTACATTACTATTGTTAAAATTTAATAGCAACCTAACTTAATGATTGTCTTGACAGCAGTCAAATTAAAATTGGGAAATCAAAAGTTAACGAACATTCTGTCAAACTAGGTTTTCCTGGTGATCTGAGTGTAATCATCGGAATTTTTCAATAATGATCCATTTGAAAATTCTCTGTGCTGAACTTGGCTTTGTGAGCCTGTGAGATGAATGAAAACTGAAACATTCAAAGAAACCTAAACATAACTTACAGCAAGCTGAAAATTCATGAGAATTTAAAAAATTTCATCGATGGGTCATGAAAACTTTCACATTTTCTAGAAATCAATTTGCGGATCAATGGCGCTTTCACGGGAAATCCAGTGAATACTTTCCGTACTTCTATAATTTAATTTCAGTCGCCTTCAATGAAAACTGAAAAGTTCCGAGTTCTTATTGTGAAAAGTTTTCCTGACCCACCGATGGAATATTTTTAAGTCTTAACGAAAATATATTCATGAGAAACAACCACTCAATTCCATGGCTACTACAAAAGGCACGCAAACTCTATCACTATGTATGTAGGACCTAAAAATATCCGGCAGTTTTCCGTTTTCTAGCAAGGTCCAGAGATTTTAAACTCTCTTACTCCTGAGATCACTGGCTCAACATCTCTTGCATCTATAAGAAAAAAACTCCTAATGTCTATTCTAACCAGCCACTAATTCTGCTATGGACTATTACATGCCTTTTCAACACGTTATTTACTATGTCTGTTGTCTAGATTTAATGGTATCGTATCAATTGTGGGGGAACCTAAGATTGCAACCTCGAACGGCCTTTATTAGGCTTCCCCGCTATGGACACGTTTTTTTTTCTCTACCAGTTGCTGTAAACTTTTATAATTCTACATGTGATAAATGGTAATCGAAATAACATATTTAAAAAAAACAAAATAAACAGGGCCTTGAGAATATCCAATATTTTGTTTTACCAATTGCAGATGTTTAAAATTTAGAACATAATGAAAAATAGATCCAAGAGAATACGATAGGAAAGTTATTCCCGAGTTGCAAAAATTATTAATAAGGACAGGAGCCAAAATTTCTCTTTTAAAATGAATTAAATTCATTTGTGAATGAGAATACAATGAATCACTGATTATCATTTGCATTTGACCTCGTTTTCGATGAACATTTAACCCCGTAGATTTCGAACTCCTTGGAAGGCTCAATTGACCAACCATGAAACGAAAAAATCACGTGAAATCACGAAGCATTTTGCGACACAAGAAGAGGGGGGTGGGGGTGGAGAAGGTTGGTGTGTATGGAAAATAGCGCAATTCCAATGAATGAGTTGCCAGTAATCGGATCTTTGCGTTTGCGCACAGATTTCTGAGATCGCCACGGGGCAAAAAAATTGCAACTCGCTAGAAAGGAATGTATGGCGAAAGTTTGCTTGGACGTCCTAAAAAGCGATTTTGGCGAGAGATAATGGCTTTTTCGCCACAATTTTATAATAAATAGATTAAGATAATGTATATACGAGGGAAGTGCAAATTTTTGTTAGAATTACCATGAAATATGCTATAAAAATATGAAAAACTCCTCTCCTTGCGTAAGGTCTATCGTGAAATCGTCATCGCGCGTAATGGTCTCGAAATATTACCAAATAAGCCATAACTCGCTCAGAAATAACTCATTAAAGTCTTTTCAGTTGTATTTATATGTGTATATAGCCTGTTTTCATTCTTTTTAACGTTTTTCATGAACAAATTAAGACGTTTGAAATTTTACCTCCTAAAATAAGAGATGTCGTTGTCAGCGGAGATGGATATTATTTTTACCGAGACGTTGCTCACTGAAAGGATAAAATAAGCGATGAAAAACGTGAGAAAATCCCAAGGTCAAGAGATAGTTTGTTTGAGAAAATCCAGAGGTCTTTGAGCTGCAACTTTTCTTCTAGAACGCCGTGGAGGATCTTGTCAGGAAAAGCAAGATCACGGAAACTACGGCAGAAACTGTGGACATATCATCAGTTGTGCATTGCTTCTTTCGAGACCAATTTGTATTACTCATCGTCGTAGAAGATAGGGTTCAGTTTTGAGCCGATTACCAACGCTGAATCGTTCTCATTGCTCACAAAAAAGAAGCAGTGTAGGTGTTTATCAGTTTAATGTACCACAATAATAATATTTAATACTCAATTAAGCCATTTCAATCTCATGTTGCCTCGATGTAGCCTTTGTCCCAACATTATCAAGTCACGAAAAAAGCTAGAAGTAGACTTGACACGTCCAAAAACTGAAAAGGCTTTGTTGAGTTTTTTTCGGCGATATACTACTAGTTTTTCTAAATTTCAAGACCATTACACGATGTCAAATTCATAATAAACCTTGCGCATGGAGACAAGTTAATCGGTAGATTTTACAACATATTTCATGGTATTTCAAACAGAAACTTATGCTTCCTTTGTCATCAGTATTACCCAAATTCATTTCTGATCAAAGAGCGGCGGAAAAGCGATAATCTCTCACTAAGATATTTTTTTTGGACGTTGGAATAACCTTTTGCCATACGTTTTCCTTGCTGTGAGTTGCAATGTTTGCCCCGTGCGCAAACGCAAGAATCCGATTACTGGCAACTCATTCATTTCCGAGTTATGACCGAGAGAGATGTATGTTTGTCAAAAACATAATATTTATCTCGTTAGTTTTTAGTCATTCATTCAATTGTTCATTTCTAGCATACGAGAAGAAGCGGGTTTATTAGTATAGACTCACTCACCCTAAAAACTAGGTTCGATTTCCGCCGCTCTCTCGTGTCCGGTCTTCGCTCCTCCCCGAGAAGGGTGTAATGATTTCAAAAATGTTTCTGGCAGTGTCGCGAAAACATGACTGATAATAGGAAATGTCCTTACAATAGTGGCGCTATTACACAACACACACACCTCACTCAACAACACGACTTCTAGCGGACTTAACCGAACTCAAACACTAGCATTCATCAAAGGGCTCTTGGAGCCAGCCAATTCATGTTATGGCTAAAGTTTGTATTGATATCTTGGACTTGTTGAATATAAATACAGTTGAATTCGGTTTATGTGAAATTTCAAGACTTTGGAATAAATTTCCTTTTCTTTTTGGGTAGTTTTGTGATGAGAAAACTTGTGCATTTGTCGTGATGGGAATTGGATATAAGGTTGTGTGGGTTCGAGGTGGGATGGGCAGAGGTCATCATGCAGACAATGCCCTTTTTGTTGGTGTGTGTGCCGTGTTTGTTGGGTGGGTGGGGTGGGCATGATCATGCATCAAATGTTGCTCCAGCAGAAAAATATTTGTGACTATATTTTCATTTGCACTATTCTGAAATGTTCCTTGCCCGTTTCTTGATATCTTTTGCTTTTAACAAAGCGGCCACAATCGTTCTTCATAGAATTTCAAGCCTTCATAAAGTCTGATTTTCACATATTAAGGGCCTGTTTACATGGAGCTGGAGGCTGGAGGTGGGGGACCCCAGGTAGGTGAGGTAACCCGCCTAGCCGTGGTCGAAAAGTAAAACGCATTTACATGCAATCTTACAACCCCGTGGTACTGGGTTGAGGTTTCTTGAGGTTGTTGTTGCGCTTGCAATTAAGGACTTTGAGCGGAGGCGTCCCAAGTTCACATCTCGAAAAAGACGAAAGATTAATTCTCGAACACATATGTATTTATTCATGAAAGCGTCATGCGTTGTGTTACGCGGTGTTTGGCTTTGCAAGGAACCCGTTGACTTAATACGATATACGGAATAGTTTGGGAAACCAAACATGGTCGATTTACAACGCTAAATATTCTGAAATGTGAACATTTTACACTCCTTGTGTGTCCGTTGCGGTTTCTGGTGATTTCTGCCACAAGACAGCAAGGAAATGTACAAAGATTTAAAACATACATGTTTTGCTGTTGAGCTTTTTGCCATGAATGCGACCCCGGCTAGGCGGGTTACCCCACCGTGACACGTTTACATGGCAAATTGTCACCCCGGCTGACAGGGTTACCCTACCTGGCAGACCGGGCAACCCGCCTTGGCGACAATAGTGCAAATAATCGTAAAAGATGATCGCGGAAAAGCGATTGCGTGACGCTCGTTAAGTTGTAAGATGACGTGTTGTTATCACGTATCAGACGAAAAAACAGTGTAAAATTCTCAGTCTGCATTTTGTACCTAGTCTGCATTTTGTACCTAATCTGCATTTTGAACCCGGTCTGCAGTCTGCATTTTGTACTGACCGGATTGGTAGTGCTGTTTTTTTTTGAGAGGCGGAGCCTCGAGTCCGGACCTAAATAATGGAGCTCGAAAGAAAATTTTGCACTATCTTGGCCGCTATGATTGATGTGTTGACTGTATGTTGAAGAGCTCCCGAGGACAAGCACAATGATAGAGCAATGATTACATTATACCAACTGAAGACGAGCGCAAATGCGCGGCTTGCCAATAAGGCTGCCTATAATGCTGATGCTCTTCTGCGTGGTCACAGCGTGCTTTGAAATGAACCCGCTACGGGTCCCCTACTGTAGGTGTGAACATTTCGGTTTTTCGATTCAAGTTGCATTTTTAGAAGTTCAGTAATGTGATTTGGGGTTGTTATTGTTTTTAAACCATAAAAACATTGAATTTCTTTCCACGTGAGTTTCTGAGCTTCATCGAAATTAATTTTTACTTTCACTAAGTGGGGAGGGGTAGCATGCGAGACTACTTCCGTTCACGGTCCACAATGCAACTTCGTCCACGGAATACAACTTCCGTCCACGGTCGACAAATTCCGTCAACATCTACTCCACCACGATATATTCATTGCTGTCAGCCAGAATGAGATAAAAATGAATTAAACACGAGTAATGTTAGAGAGCGTTGGAGAGAGTTAAGACAAAGCTGTTGAAAAAGGATCAAAGCGGCAATTTAAATCTTCGAAAGCCTTCAAACTACGACGTACATAAAATTTTGCTTACTTGAAAACCGGTCTCAATTTACATACCAGACAACAATGATTGCGTTTGTCCTCGAACGCAACTGAACACGCAACAAATACGTACAAAAAATACTTCTACCGTTCAGTGTAAGTAAAATTACATTGATCTATGGCGAAAGGAAGAAGAAACGACCTAAGTTTGGGAATGTTCAGTCAAAATCTGCCAGTTTCGGCCGCTTTCACCGGCATATTGAAAATTATTGCTACCACAATACAACGCAGTCAGAGTGTGTACACTTCTCGGACAAGTACTGAGTTTCATGTTCTTCATCGTGTATGCGGAAGCAAAGGATGATACTCGTTTAGTCACTACAGTGTAGCCATAAAACCAGGCAACCCCGACGATCGGAACTCGCGCTTCAAGGCCCCTCAATAATCTACGAAGAACTTGAAATTGAAATTGAGCTAGTAATTTAATTTCTAGTCAGCCTATTGACGATACTTTTGTTGAATGCACATAGCTGTGAAATGGCTTCAGCCGAAGGACAAGATATCTATCTCTCGTCACTCAAACAATTCCGAAAAAGATCCAATATAAGACAAGTAGTCGAGAATTTTGCGGAAGATATTGCATCTCATACAATGAGTAATATCTCCAATAGCTGCCTCGCGTCTTCCGTTTTTCGTGTTCTTGGTGTTGGCAGTGGACATGGGAAAACTGATCTGAGAATTCTGAATTCAGTAGCAACAGCTTTCGAATCTTCACAAAAGAAGAAACCAGTGATACACACGGCTATCATTGAACCGAGTGATATGATACAGGAGTTCAAGTCATCAGTAACACCACTGCCACAGACATTATGCAGTTTGGCTGATGTTTCGTTCGAATGGCACCAGAAGACCTTTCAGCAATTCATCGCATCTTGTCCACGTGAAGATTATTTCGACATGATTCATTTCGTTACGTCTTTGTACTACATGGATGCCGAAAGCTCCTTAAAAAGCTCTCTTAAGTTGCTTGCTAGCGGTGGAGCCATGTTCTGCATACTTTCATCAGAAACATCGTTTTTCCCGAAGCTGGCCAAGAAACTCAAACCGGATTGCGTCAACCTTGGCTCGGCGAAGAAAATTTACACCCAGATGGATGTTAGGAAAATTGCCCAAAGGAACAACTGGAAATACGAAGAATTATCAAGGGTTCACTACAGTGTCGACATCAGCTGCTGCTTCGATGAGTCTTCGACAGAAGGTGGCTTACTTCTCGACTTTTTAACCCATCAAGAAAACTTCCGTGTTAATGCTGAAAGCGCGGTCTATAGAGAGGCGATGGAGTTTTTGAGCGAAGAATGCAGGATCGATGAAAACGGAGCGAAATTTATTCAGCCCGAATTCGCTGCCGTTGTAATTTACAAACAATGATATTTGTCAATTACACATTGTGCTCGTTTCCTCAAGAGAATCATCACAGGTCCTAGCAAGAATATTTTTTCAGCGAAAGGGGTTTTGTTGGCGTTCAGCGAGTGATTAATTTAAATGGAACTTTCTTTCACTGTGACTTGGTCTACAGTACAGTTCTTTGAGATGTCACCCTCTTTCAAGAGGTAGTCTGTGTGACTTTTGTCATGTTATTCAAATAACGCCAGAAACTTTTTTACTAGTCACACAACGAATTGTAGTCAATACCAGCCCGAGTAGGGGTGGTGTGGTGTTGTAGGGGAAAGGAGCTCTTCCTTGGCCCTACTCCCCCCATCGTTGGAATGCCTGCTCAAGCAAGCCTAGTCTTACAGGAAGCAGAAATTTGTCACCCGCCAATTTCTGAATACTGGAGATGTGCGGTAATTGGGCCTCGGAAAAACTAAAAGAAATCTCACAGGAACTGCTTGCACCCGTCTTTAATGCTTCACAATACTCTCGAATGAAAGTCAATGCAAAATGCGTAGTGTAAATCGCGATTGCTCAACCTTCTAAATATCGACTGTGAATGTCATGTATAATAATTATAATTATTTGTGCCAAATACTTTTCGATTTTATATTTCCTCTTCTGATTTTGTTTTGCGTTTCGTGTCTTTCGGAGTTATTTTGATTTAGATATCTCCGATTTCCTGTGGCCCAAACGTAAATGGTACAATGAAAGTTAATTATTATTCTTTGTACTGTTCATCACGAAGTTCCTTGTGCCACTTGGTATAGTTAGGCCCAGTTCAGACGTCGTTCTTCTTCCGTGCCGTACTTTACTGCAATTAGGTTTGCCTATGGCGCGGCGGCAGCACGACTCTGATTCAGACGTCGCGCAATTTTCGAGAGAAATTCAGCATCTACTGAAGCATCCTCGTGACTACCCCGCGGTAACGCAATCCTAGCCGACGAATTACATTTGCATAATTTAGGATTTTTTGTGTGACACGGCATAGGTACGACGTCTGAATCACTGTCTTACCAGAGTCGTGTAGTGCAACAGCGCTTGTCGAACCTAATTGTTTTGCCGAACTAATTAGAAAGTTTGATTCAGATGCCGCGCTTTTGCCGTGCTTTGGTCGAACTTGAATTAAGTGCGGCACAGCATAAGTACGACGTCCGAACTGGCTGGGCTATATTAAAGAAAAAAACATCTTTATTCGTAAGTGTTCAGGAAAACTGGCTTTTAGTTCAGGCGAGTTATTCATTGATATTCATCGTGTTTACATCAAGCTTCCTAGGGTAAGAGTAGCTAGGACTTGCATTCCTTTATTCTGAGCAAGAATTTCCTCTATTGAAGAGTGTTATAAGCGAGAACAAAGGGATTAAGGAGTAAACTATTTTAAGAAGGTACTCAACTTGAGCCCAGCAGCTTGCTAGCTTGTAATCAACAGTTTAAATCAAAAATCTCAAATAGGTGCGAATAGATTTCAGTTTGAGAGCGTGAGATTGAAATCGTTTGCGTGAGACTTGAGAGCGCTGTAGTAAAATAAAAATTGAAAAAGGGAGGCGAATTATGGGGTTTGACTCCAGTGAAACCTAACTCTTTGGCAATGAACCAGTGTGATCGGATCTCCAGATATACAAAGTCTGATGTAAATAATCAATAAGGGTTTTTGACGTGTTTTGTACAAACAAAAGGTCGCAATTTTTTTTTTCAGAAATTCATGATCAGTGAAGCAGCTTGTCTTAACGCTTGACGACATACTCTCAGGGGGTAGGATGGGGGCAGCTATTGAGGAACAACTCAGGGACCAGTCAATATTTGTCACCGGGGGAGGGGTGGGTCCAGAGGATGTTGATTGTATCTCTATGAAATTTACCAGATACCCATTAGGCTTTGTAATATTCTTTGTAATGATTCAACCCCCTTCCCCACTTAATAGGAGTTAACAAGCAGTCATCATTCCATAACCTCCCCCCCTCCCTTTATACTCTGTTGGTTACGACCGTTCTCCCCTCCGTTTCCCCCGGAAGCCATATCGGTGATCCCCTTCCTCGGTGCGCGCCCTACCCCCTCCACTCCCTCTTATGATAAATAATGGCTGCTCCCTTAGTAAAATAGAGTGGTTGAAGCGCTCAGAACCATAAAAAATATTTTTATTTCATTACACTGTTCATGTTGAGAATAGTGAGCTGGAAAACTCCCCTTCACGAGGTACGTATTCTCACTACAAGAAGGACGTTGATTTAACTCGAACTACCTCTTCAAACGTCTTTTTGAACCGAATATAGTGAATAAAATGAGGATTCCACTGAGATAATATCACATAAAATCCATTTTATAAGTATTTCACTCAGTCACACTACCAGCACCATTGAACAGTGATTGTACATAGTGCCCATACACCTGAAACTCTTTTATCACTGCATTTAAAACAGAAGTATATAAACCTCATTTATATTTGCTGCTTCAACTCCAGATAGGCATTAGATTTGTCAGCTGCACCCCAACAGTCAAATTGTACCATGGTCTAATCTTCGCTCCAACATCCTGCGTAAAATTGTACGGCGAAGTGACTACCCCACGTATAGGCATTAGATTTGTCAGCTGCACCCTAACAGTCAAATTGTACCATGGTCTAATTTTCGCTCCAACATTCTGCGTAAAATTGTACGGCGAAGTGACTACCCCACGATATAGGCATTAGATTTGTCAGCTGCACCCTAACAGTCAAATTGTACCATGGTCTAATTTTCGCTCCAACATTCAGCGTAAAATTGTACGGCGAAGTGACTACCCCACGATATAGGCATTAGATTTGTCAGCTGCACCCTAACAGTCAAATTGTACCATGGTCTAATTTTCGCTCCAATATTCTGCGTAAAATTGTACGGCGAAGTGACTACCCCACGGTATAGGCATTAGATTTGTCAGCTGCACCCCAACAGTCAAATTGTACCATGGTCTTATCTTCGCTCCAACATTCTGCGTAAAATCGTACGGCGAAGTGACTACCCCACGGTAGAGGCATTAGATTTGTTAGCTGCACCCCAACAATCAAATTGTACCATGGTTTTATCTTCGCTCCGCTCGCTCTGCGTAAAATTGTACGGCGAAGCACGTAAGACGAAATTTGATACAGAATTTCATGAAGGAAAACATGTTTTGAATCATTGAGGAAGTAAAAGCTAGGGCAGTGAGTAAGGATAGAAGTAGAGTCTTTTTTTTTCCTAAGCATCCATGTGGGACAGAATCTTAAATCCTAGAATCTGATCTGCTTACCCATCATTTTTCCTTCAGTATAACCAAATATAGTCGCTCCTGTTTAAAGCGGTCACCCTGTACAAACCGGTCGGTTTTCAAAGTCTCGAAATTTTTTCCACTTCATTACTGTAGTTTTTCACCTCTATTAAGCGGTCTTGGTCATCTTAGAGTGAGTTGTAACGACCAGTTTGTATTGTTTTACACCTGTATTAAACGGTCACTACGACCGCTCACGGCCAAACAGTTTTCCGTTTTGGAAACGACAGAGACTAGTTAATGCCTTTAAAGTGATAACCAGAAAAGGCAATTAGCTGCTCCATAACAGCTTTAGACATTTCATATAGTTTCTCGGTATTAAATAAAAGAGATCTGTTTTGCCATTGAAAAACAGTGGAGTTCCTCAGTTCCCTAGAGCCACAGTTCCTCAATTGCACCTTCAAGGAACGACAGAGAGACAATTTAAACAATCTAGTTTATCTCCCAAAATCAATTTAAGTAGTATTTTGTACGAGTGTTAGGGGACATCAAGAGGTCAATTATGGCGCAAAATGGTGTTTTTAGAGGGTTTCAAAGGGGCGATGGCTTTTACAGCCACTGGTTAAAATTTGGGTCATTTTCCATTGTTGTCACCAGAAATATTTTTACTGTTATCTTTATTTACGACTAACGGTTAAAATTTGTCACTTTTTACGTCTAACGGCTAAATTTTAAAGCCGTTTTTCGATTGACAGTTAACCCCATCTTAAAAGACCCTTTCTGTATCGATATTTTTTATAATACCTCTATTCTGTGGAACCTGTCTCACGCGGTCAAACAGTATGACGAGGTCATATCGTCATTCCCCTTGAGTGACCGTTCATACAGGCTCCACTGTTTGATGAAAAAAATTTTTTTGAAAACTTACTTTATGGCATTTGTAGGCCATGAACTTGTCGTTTCTGTTGTTTGTCAACCTAAGGGTTTTTTTTTCTTTTTTTCAGGAGGCTCATGAGGTAGTACCACGACACTTCAGAACGATAAGCCGATGTCATTCACACGTGACTAACTGTAGCATGAATATAGGAGGTTGATTTTTTTGTATTACCAATGCCAATCAATGTTCCCATTCAATGTTACCTTTGTGTACCTAACGGTCCATGGAATCATGATAAAACATTGTTTTTTCCAGGGGGGGGGGGGATGAATAGGTTAACTTAACAAGAGCAAAAGAGAAGTATCTCTGGCCTTGAACACAACACAACAATGCAACGCAGAACCTCGTTTTTTCTTGCTGGCAGGTTGTAAAACAGAACAAAATGTTGTTCTTATTTGTGAATCCACAACTGGTTGGCGAAAAGATTATGATTTCGAAATGCCAAGGTGAGTATTTGGCCACTCAGTTGCGGCAAAAATGAAGGCGAGCTAGAATGTGAACATTAGTTGTGTTCAACGAACTTAAAAGAATTCAACACGCAAAAATCGGAAATATAGATCATAATCTTCAGGATTCAAGGAAATATAATTCCTAACACTGAAAACCGTTTGGTAAAATTTCCGCACAGCCCCATCCTACATTATGCATTCAGTTCTTGAACAGAGAAAACAATGACAAAAACAATACATTTCCGTTGGGAAAACAGATTTGTTTTACAATAGTATAGGGCTGTGCGGAAACTTTACCAACCGTTTTCTGTATTGAACGACGTTACGTTTATAAAACTGAAATACGACTGTGATAACAAAGAAACTCACTGTCACTCGTTCCTGGAGAAGCGGCCATATCTTGTCTTATATTTGGGCTTTCGTCTGGCTTTTACTCCCAGAGCAAAGGTAAATCAGGCGGAATTCAAGTACGATGAAACAAAAGTCATAATAAATCTCGTTTTTCGTTCTGTGACGATAGGTTTTCGCTCGCTACACTGGAATTTTCGGAAAACGTACAAACGGGGGAAAATAGCTCGGTAGAGACGACTCGGCTTGCGAGAACGGAAACTCGTCACGATTTCCTGGCACACGGAGATCTGCTTCGAGTGAGCTTGTACGGACGTCAAGGAAGAGACAGCGTTTTGGTTCCAAAGTACTTTTATTCGCAGAGCGCTCTAAGGCAGTGTTCACACTTGGTGCCCGGGCACCGTGCCCGGGTTCTATTCTACGCCGGGCACCAATGTGAACACACCTTTTTTCCTGGTACCCACGCCAGAATTCGGGCACGGTGCCGGTGCCCGAGTACAAGGTCTCGACCTTGTAATCGGGCACTAAACTGGGCACTGAGTCCTTGTGTGAACACATTTTTCGTTGGTGCCCTGGCACTTTACCCACAAACCACTTGTTTTCGTACCCACAATTCCTTGTCCCACTCGAGATTTCAATAGTGAGCGCGTGCTCTGTTTATTGAATGTGAACATATCTTCAGACTGGGTACCGTGTGTCTGAACACAGCACCATTTTGTGCCGGTGCCCGGGTACTAGTGCCCGGGCACCAAGTGTGAACACTGCCTAACACACAACATGCTAGAGACAAAACTAAAACTGTAATCATCAAAACTGCACATGGTACTTGCTTAATAACTAACTGGTGTGAGGTGCTATTGTTACACAAATCGCAATATCTGAATAAGGACACAAAAGGGCGGAAAAAGGTCTCTTTGAAGTTAAACGAAAACTACTTAAATATTCCATCTGTTTCTACGACGGAAAGAATCTCAAAATTAAGTCGAGTCAAAGAACGAACAGAGAAACCAAAACCCGAATTGAAATAAAACCTGAAATAACACTGCGCATATGGCCACACCAACCTTGACACACGACCGTTGAAAACCAGCTCGGTAACCCCACCTCCTTTTCAAACTGAGCTTTGCCGGGGACCATACCGTCAGTTATCGTCAATAAATTGTTTTAGAACCACGGGTCCCCTCAAAAGAAATCGATCAAGAGGCTATTGTTTCGATCGGCCAATCGAATTCTTAATTCGAATTCGCCTCCGGAAATGTTTACAAATTCAAAATAATTTACAGGCATAGTTGCAAACCGCACAGCTGATCTCGTAAATCTCGATAATTTCCTTTCAATTTCAAAAAGAAAAAATGTCGTCGGTAAAAAATAGTCTATTCCACGGTTGCAGCAGGGACGTAATCAATTCGACTCGTATCTGAAATGGAAATCGTGGTAAGTATTGTTGTTGCTGATATCCGTGCGGACGAAACGAAATAACAGTTGTCTTGTTAGCAACATTAAACAAAGTATGTCCAGACACAGGCGGCCCAAGCTCCAGCTGTGAGATGATCATCTTGCGCAATAACAGTCATGGCGGAATTATAAGAGTTTGTATGGGCATATTTACGACCGCTCTAAGGAATAAAAAATACGTCAAATTCTCAAAAAAAAAAAAACCTCACCTTACTTCCACAGTGTGTCGCTTGTTATCTGCCCTTGTAGATACTTATTTCTTTTACTTTAGGATAAAACAATAGCCTCTCGATCGATTTCGACCGGAGGGGACCCGTGGTTCTAAAACAATTTATTGATAATAACTGACGGTGTGGTCCCCGGCGAGGCTCAGTTTGAAAAGGAGGTAGGGTTTCAACGGTCGTGTGTCAAGGTTGATGTGGTCGCGGGCTGTTAGAAACCTCTAAACTGGAAATTTTTGAAGCAAACTGCGGCTTAGCGTCGGTTGCACGGGGAAGATTGAGTTTGTAGTGAATTGAAATGAAACCACAGTATATTTGCTTGGATTCTGCGTTGGATTTGAGGCCGCCCGGTCATTTTGAGCTTGGATTTTTCGCTTCTCGGATCAGGCGTTCGGAAATGGAGTGTTCAGCCTTAGGCTTTTCTTATGTACGTTGAAAACCTCGAAATGAACAACTCGCTCAAATGGGCTCTTTTCATCAGAGTAAGCGGTCAGATAACAAGCAATACGCTGTGGAAGCGAGGTGAGGTTTTTTTTTTTTTTTTTTTTTTTTTTTTTTTTTTGAGAATTTGACGTATTTTTTTATTCCTTAGAGCGCTCGTAAATATTCCTATACAAACTCTTATAATTCCGCCATGACCGTTATTGCGTAAGATGATCATCTCACAGCTGGAGCTTGGGCCGCCTGTGGTATAGCAGGTGATTTAGTGTTAACAACAATTAGTCGCTCTGACAAACGCTCGAAACGTCAGCTTTTTTACCCTTTACGATGGCTTATTTACGTTTTCAACCCAGTTGTTAACACTAAATTACCTGTTCTTGAAAGAGTTGAAATGTTTATACCCATATTTGGATATAGACATTTGATAACCCTGTGGCAGATCTAGGGGAGGGCCGCCTTCCCTTATTTTGGATAATGAAATAAACGCAGAGGAAAGAAAAGCTGGCACAGAAATACATGTACAAAACATTTGGTTTCACCCAGTAACCAAAAAGCAGTCACTCATAAGCTGTACCATGTATTAAGATTACATATTTTGAAAAAGACCTGACAGGCTGAAACCTGCTTTCAACTTAAACAATTGTAGCACAGGAAAATTGTGGTAACAACTGACTAGTCTACATATGAATAGTTGTTCAGTTTGGGACTGTACCAAGCAATGAGAGTCTATGTTATTGGAAGATTTTGTTATGTCTATACCCACTTTCAAAGGAAACAACATTATCACAAAGTTAAAAAGTGTAAATGTAACAGAAATGTGGTCACTTGTAATGATCCAGGAGCATTAAGATCTGACTAAAACTCTGTCACCCACAACCCAAACCTTGCATAAAGATTCTACATTTTGAAAAAACCTGACATACTCAAACCTACTTTCAGTTTAAAAGCCATACATTCAAATGCATGAAAATTGTCAGTAAAATCTGTCTTGTCTACTTATGTATAATTTGTCAAAAAAAATTTTTTGACACTTGTCTCTGGAGCCTGAACCAAGCATTGATACTTCATATTCTTAATATATCCTTAAGCATATCTTCTTTTACTTTGGACTGAGTCAATGTTTATCACAAAGCCAAAAAATGCTTAGTAAAAATAATGTGGTCACTCACAATGATCCAGGAGCATTGACTAAAAACCTCTCACTTGTAATCTGCAACTTGTATGGAATTTCGACAATTTGAAAAAACCTGACATTCAAGAAGCTACAACTTGTGGCCAAAGTACTCAGCACCCCGCTCTCCCCTTACTAGGTGGTTGACAACCTTACACTTAACAAAGTAAAGAAATAAAGCTTGAAATAAACTCCTTAATAAGTTTCTTACAAGTACCACCTTCCCCCCCTTCCTCCAAACAATGTTGCCTGAAACCAGTCACCATTTTGCAACACCAGGCAGATTCAGCATATTTGATTAATATTACTCATCACAAACCTAAAAAATGGTCAACCAGACCAGCTATTATTTGAGAGATGACAATCAGCTAAGAATTAAGACATACTTTAATCCTTAATTGAAATGCAATTTTTCCTTCTGCTAAACTTTCAAAAATGTTAAAAGTGTCCTTGATGTTTCTGTTCATAACAAGTATCACGTATGATTACTTAAAAATTTTAAATTCAAAATACAATCAAGGAATGAAGCTTACATTCCTTAAATGGCACTGACGTGAGGTTTTTAATGACCACACTCCAGTATTCATGTGAGCTCAATGCCACAACTGCTCTTTAGGTACCCCCTATCTATCCAGGCTTCCTGACTAAAATATCTAATCCCTAATAAGCCCACTCCTCTCTCCTACTAAACAAAAATCTACAGTATTGGTTGTAATGTTATTTATTTGACTGTATTAAATAAAGCTTATCTTGTTATTCATTCCTTCCCAGTCAAAATAAAAATGTATATATCTTCCACTGTTGAAAAGCAACCCGCTATTTCAAAAAGTCCATTACCTCCCACACCGTCCCCTCTGCCCCCTACTTATTTGTTTTCGATTGAGTTCTGTTTGCGTGCCATACATACAAGTTTTTTTTATCACAAGCTTGCTTTTGTAATTGTTCTAATCGCACTTGAAAGAAAACAATTCACAATTGTATAAAGCGTCGATCACATATCACTACACAACAAAATCACTTTCTTGCACAAGAAATATAATCGAATTATGAAATTAGAAGATCCTCGCAGCTAAGAACACTACTGAAACTAGTAGTTGTAAGTAGGACCTGAAAAAAAATTTTCAGGCCCGTACGGGATTTGAACCCATGACCTCTGCGATACCGGTCCAGCGCTCTACCAATCGAGCTAACAAGCCAACTGGGAGCTGGTCAATGAATTGGGTACAAATAAACATCCGAGTGAATGAAGAATTAGATATATGAAAATTCATATATTTGCACTGCGGTGGAAGGATGAAATTAGAAGATCCTCGCAGCTAAGAACACTACTGAAACTAGTAGTTGTAAGTAGGACCTGAAAAAAATTTTCAGGCCCGTACGGGATTTGAACCCATGACCTCTGCGATACCGGTGCAGCGCTCTACCAATTGAGCTAACAAGCCAACTGGGAGCTGGTCAATGAATTGGGTACAAATAAACATCCGAGTGAATGAAGAATTAGATTATCGGTATAGTGTATATCACAACGAGGCACAATATCAACAGGAGGCCCTTCCAGGTTTGGTGTAGGATAATGTCACGCTTTTTTGGATCTCAATTCCGTTGACGACTCTGTTAACAAAGCATCCTAACGAAGCGATTGTTGTCTGATTATTTGGCAGTTAATTCAGGGTTGGGGAAAGTAAGCGAAGGAAATGGCAGAAAGACGATTACACGATCGCGGACAAAATCAAGATGATAATGCGGTTCCAGCGGCAATTAGAAATAGTAACGAAGAATGCATCGTACAGCTGGAGGAATTGATCCGCAGCAACCGGGCTCTGGCGAGCGAAAATGAAAAGCTGCGGCAGCTGCAAGAGCGCAGCAACAAATCAAACTTAGAGGCTCTTCAGCGGATTGAGAACCGTCTTGAAACTGGTGAAAATGGAGCCAAAATCCGTCGGCGCCAAAATAGACAGAAGCGAAGGACGATAGTAGTTCCACCAGCTTGTCGAGTGAGTAGAAAAACATAAGTGATGAGCATGAATAATGTGATATATGTTCATGATTTGCTTGATTCAGTTCTGTTTCGTGGAAGATTTGCTTTTATGTTGAGTACGTGTTTGGCGCGCAAATTATATGCATAACTCAATTATTTAGGCGGTAATCATTTGGCATAGTTATGTGTGGTTACATTTACTTGATAATCCCCTTTGCCATAAACAGGGCTACCAGAAAGGTTTTTTCCTCCCCGTTCTTTCAACGAGAATAATCCAGTATGAAAATTCATGTTATTATCTTTTCTCTTGAACCCTTTTGACTTTAGTAAAGTAAAGTGGAGACTTTCCCTGTTTTAATCATACAGATGGGTAAGGTTAATTGTACTTGTGTAAAAAGCGTGGAAGTAGAAATAGGGGAAAGGTGACAAATTGATTGTTGAAATTATTTCATTCTTTTAGAGAGCCGTGAGAAGGATATATAAACTTCTTTAAAAAAAAGGTGACTGTAGTGGATTTTTCAAAGATATTTTACTTTATATTGATTAAGCCGTGAAATCAGAGTCAAAGCTGCTGCTAGAAATATTGAGATGTTATGTGAATACCTTATTGTTGTTGCTTTTGTCTAAGTGTTAATACTGTTACAACAGAATACGTGGCTTAATCACGGTGTTTGTTCTTGTCTTAGAGTAAATTCTGATAACAACTATGGAATTTTTGAACACACAGTAGAGCAGGTTGTACATTAACATTGAGGACCTGAAAAGTGTCCCTGGACAAAGGATATCATTGAAGGTAGCTATCAATAATCATAGCACATGCATTTCACTTTTATTGGGGTGTCATTATGATTTTTTGCAGGTGGGCGTAAGAATTTGGCACTTAAGTATATTGATGTATATTTCTTTTTTATAACAAGTAGAGTTTCACTGAAGGCCTTGGCTTGAAAACATCCAGACAAAATTGTGC